>NC_043709.1:132480870-132508326 GCF_006229205.1 Suricata suricatta | reverse complement strand
CCGACTCCGCCGCGTCCCCGCCCGCCGCTCCGACCTGGGCTCTCCGAGTGTCCCCGCGCTTCCGCGCCGTCGGCCGGCGGGCGAGGGGCCCTGAGCTCCGCCGATTTCGGCCGGTGTCCGTGGGCGACCGCGGAGGCGTCGCCGCGCTGCGGCTGGCCGGGTCACCCGCCCCTTGTGTCACCTGCTCTCGGTCTAAATCCAGCGGCGTCCTTCTTCTGCAGGGAAATTCCAGATGTCTGAAGGGGGCGTGGGAGGGAGAGGGATGAAGGGCCTGACAGTTCGCGTCTCTGTGCCTTGGTGCCTTTAGTCGTCAGACAAGTTCTTCCAGTTTGCGGGCTCCCCCTCTGGCAGGTGGATTTTTTCCCCTTTCCAGGGATCTCGAGGGGAGCCTGACGTCTTTTGGAACAGGTCTGTAGTGACACAGCTCAGAAGTCCCCAGTTACAGGAGGGGCATCTCCGGGCTGTGTTCTGTTCCCCCGGTGGGAACATCTCCAGTGACTGAGATACCGTGTCCCAGCCAGGAGGGTGACCTTAATGCGATCCGTAGGTCTTATTCAATTTCTGCCAGGCTTCCGTGCATCCGTTCGCGTGTGGATTTAGTTCTGTGCAGGTGTGACACACACCGATCCGTCTGTGACCACCGCTGTCAAGACGCAGAACGGCACTGGTCACAAGGACGGAACTGTCGTTACTTTCATAGCCAGAGCCACCCTCCTCTCACACCCTCTCCCTAAGCCACCGCTGATCTTCGCTCCATCTCTGTGATTTTGTCACTTGAGGAATGCTTGTAAGAGGTGGACTTTTTTCACTCAGTATAATCCCCTTGAGGTCCCTTCAAGTTGCCCTGTCAGTCGTTCATTTATGAATAGCACTCATGATGGTTTCTGTTTTTTAATTTATTTTTAAGAGGGGGGGGCAGAGGATATAAAGTGGGCTTTGTGCTGACAACAGTGAGCCTAATGTGGGGCTCGAACACGCAAACTGTGAGATCATGCCCTGAGCTGTGAAGTCACAGACAGAGAGATCAGACCCTCACCCCGCTCCACCGATGGAGCCACCCAGGCTCCCCAGTGGTTTCTTTTTTTTTGAAGGTAGGAGCTCCACCATGCAGCAGCCCTGTGCTGTCACACACGCGCGTTGGCTTCCTAGGGCTGGTGTAACAACGTACCAAATCTAGGCGGCTTAAAACAACACACTGACTGTCCCGCAGTTCTGGAGGCCAGGCGTGTTGCCGGGGCCACGCTCTCTTGGAAGGCTCTCGGGGCACATCCTCCCCTGCCTCTTCCAAATTCTGGTGTTTGCTGGCAATTCTTGGGGTCCCTGTAGATGCGTCCCTCCAGGTACATGGCCATCTTCTCCTGTGTATCTTCACGTCGTCTTTCTTCTGTGTGTGCAGTGTCCAGATTTATGCTTTTTATAGTCTCATTGAATTAGGACCCCCCTACCCTAATCCTAATAACCTCATTTTAACTTGATGACTGTAACTTTTGGGGCTGGCCCACTCCCACCCATGGCAACGTGGTAGCTTTGTTTCTGCCAACAAAGTCCAAGACCCAGTTTTCTCAGGCCAAACGACCTTGAACTGACTGCAGAGCCGCTGGGTTTCTGAGGTGCAGTGTCTACACTTCAGGGGTGGCGGTTGCTTTGGTGGCTCCAAATCAGCAGGCCCATACGGGGGTGGAGAACTTGGCCAGCAGCCACCGCTCAGAGGAGAGCTGGTGTTGAAAGCAATGCTGTGGGGTCAGGACACACAATGCTTGGTGGCAGGGTCCTCAGTCACAGGGGGTCTGCCGTCGGGGGCTAGATGGTGGACCCTTGGAGCTGGAGGGTAAGATGTCGGATTGTGTCACCAGGAAGGGGAGGGCTGTATCCGAAGGCTAATGGACTCTTCTTTCTCTTTTTCTTCCTTTCCTTTCCTTTCCTCTCCTCCCCTCCTCCCTTCCCCTCCCCTCCTCCCCTCCTCTTCTGTCCCCTCCCCTCCCCTCCTCTCCTCTCCTTTTCTTTCCTTCCTTTTTCTTTCTTTCTTGTCTTAAACTTTTAAATTCATATAAAGCGAAATTCACCATTTGTTACTGTATAATTCAGTAATTTTTAGTATATTCACGATATTGCCCAACCACCACCACTATCTAATTCCAGAACATTTCCATTGCCTCAAAACGAAACCCAGTGCCTGTTATTAGTCACTCCCAATTTCTGTTCTCCCAGCCCGTGTGACCTCTAGCCTACTTCTGTCTCTGTAGAACTGCCTATTCTGAATGATTCCTAGCAATGTCGTCATAAAACATGTCCTTTGGGTCTGGTTTGTCTCAGCACAATGTTTCAAGGTCCGGCCATGTTGTTGCATGTATTAGTACTTCATCCCTTTTTATGCCCGAGTAATACTCCACTAGATAGGTCTTACACATTTGTTTCCTCATTCACCGAGTCATGGGTATTTGAGTTATTTTCATTTGAGGGCTAACATGAATAGCTATCTACAGTAGGCCAACCAGGAAATGGACATTAGTGCGATGCATAGACGGTGTTCACATTTCGTCAGTTTTCCATGGGTTCGTGTGGGTGTTACATGTATAGTTCCACACAGTTTTGTCATATATGTGAACATTCATGCACAAGCTTTTGCATAAACATGTTTTCATTTCTGAGAGGTGCGTACCTAGGAGTGGAATCGGCGGGTCATGTGGTAATTCCGGTTCTTGAAGGACGCAGGGAGACTCATGGAGCCGTTTAGGAAGCAGGGACAACTGGGTCTCAGACTGGAAGGTGATGCTTCTCCCGCTCACTGAGTGAACGTGTACTTGGTTTGGGGAGACACTGACCTAGGAAGGAAGGGACCAGCATAAGGGCATCTAGCTGTGACGGCCGTCCTGAGGAGCCAGGGCAGTGAAAGTTAGGCAGAGGCAACGAAAGAACACTACTCTACTTGTAGAAGGAAAGAGCAGAAAAAAACAAAGACACAAAAACAACAGATGGAAGAGGAAAGAGGTATTTATTGGTACTCAAAGTATAAAAACAACCACATTTCCTTATTTGAAGTCATCTCTCTCTCTGTCTGCTTCCTCTTGCCAAGATCAATAAAAATCTGATGTTGTTCTCCTGTCCCAGGCCCCCACAATGGCAAATGGTCCTCTTCCTTTCCCTTGGGTTTCACCGGGACCCAGGCAAAATAGGGAGAGGACTGTGCCCTGTGTCTTCTTGGTCACTCCCGAGGGCCATTGTCCAGGCCCTCCCTCTGGCCTCTAGTCTCAGCAAACTTCCCTGACTCCCTTCCGGGTCGCCCACCCCCTCCCCTCAAAAACGCTGCTTGTGCATCCAGGTGTCCCCACAATCTAGGCAGATGACCTCAGTTAGCCTAGGTCTTCCTCCAGAAAAGACCTAATTTGGGTTAGTCTCCTAATTAAATTTTAAAAAACAACAACAAGAAAATAAAGTCTATAGGTTGCATCCCTGGGAGGGAAAGCCACAGATTCTAGAATACTCAACTTTTCCTGGTCTTGGGGGAAATCACCCCTTACCTTCTTCCCTGTGATGAGTCTTGGGAGCAAAAATCCCCAAGAGACCTTTTCATTTCTTGGAAACTCACCCAGTTATATTAATCTGAGACCTCATAACCATAATTTTAATAGCTTTGTAGTTGAAAAAATTATGCTATGAAATAGATTTTGAATTTTAAATATTTAAACATGTCAGAGTAGGGTGAGTTCAACAACTGTTTAAAATTGTTCTGCTTTTGAACTCAAAGTTGCTTTGATATTTTACTTTGTACTTGACTTTGAAGCCCAATTCTCCCCAGTTCTGCATTTTATTGGCCAGACATCTCTTTTCATAGCACTTACACCCACAAAAAATGACAACGATGTCATGCAGGTAAAGCAACAGCATTAAATAATTCTCAAACGTCTTCTGAGTATTCAAGAAACGCTGAATGACCTCCCCGCCTACTTGTTAGAAGCCACTCTTTGTCCCTGTTATTTTGGTAATACCTTGTTGGCATCTCCCCTACAGGAGTCCTGTGGACATCTGTTTTTGAGCACAGGTGTATTTGTATAAAATCTCAAAACTGCAATGTGGTATCAGCTTACATCTGTCAGAATAACTTTTTTTTTTTTTCAGAATAGCTATCATCGAAAGATAAGACCTAACAAGTGTTGGTGAGGATGTGAAGAAGTAGGAACTGTTGGTGGGGATGTAAATCGGTGTAGTCAGTATGGAAAACAGTATGGAGTTTCTTTTAAACATTAAAAATAGACATACCCCTAAGATCACCGACTGTTCCACTTCTGGGTAACTTATCCAAAGAAAACAAAAACACTAATGGGAAAAGATATCTGCATCCTCAAGTTCACTGCAGCATTATTTATAATAGCCAAGATATGTAAACAACCTAAGTGTCTGTCAAGGAATGAGTGGGTAAGGAGATTGTTATATATTACACATGTACGTACAGTATATACTCTGTATTTTGCACACACGCACACACACACACTCACACACACAGTGGAATGCTATTCAGCCATAAAAAAGAATGAAATCTTGCTGTTAGTGACAACATGGATGGACCTCACGGCTATTATGCTTAGTGAAATAATACAAAGAAAGACAAATAACGTATGACCTCTCTTATATATGGACTATAAAAAAAGAAAGAAAAATTCAATACAAAAACACTATTTAAAAATGTTTTTTAACATTTATTCATTTTTTAAATAAAATTTATTGTCAAATTGGCTAACATACAGTGTGTACAGTGTGCCCTTGGTTTTGGGGGTAGATTGCCGCGATTCATCGCTTACATACAACACCCAGTGCTTGTCCCAACAGGTGCCCTCCTCAGTGGCCGTCACCCATTCTCCCCGCTCTCTCTCCCCCATCCACCATCGGTTTGTTCTCTGAATTTAAGTCTCTTATGGTTTGCCTCCCTCCCTCTCTGTTAGTAACTGTTTTTCCCCTTCCCTTCCCCCACGGTCTTCTGTTAAGTTTCTCAAGTTCCAGATATGAGTGAAAGCATATGATATCTGTCTTTCTCTGACTGACTTATTTCAGTCAGCATAATACCTTCCAGTTTCTTCCACGTTGCTACAAATGGCATGATTTCATTCTTTCTCATTGCCAAGTGGTACTCCATTGTATATATAAACCACATCTTCTTTATCCATTCATCAGTTGATGGACATTTAGGCTCTTTCCATAATTTGACTATTGTTGAAAGTGCTGCTATAAACATTGGGGTAAATGTGCCCCTATGCAACAGCACTCCTATATCCTTTGGGTACACTCCTAGCAGTGCTATTCCTGGGTCGTAGGGTAGTTCTATTTTTAATTTTTTGAGGAAACGCCACAGTTTTCCAGAGCAGCTGCACCAGTTTGAATTCCCACCAATAGTGCAAGAGGGTTCCCTTTTCTCCACATCAGCACCAGCATCTGTTGTTTCCTGAGTTGTTAATTTTAGCCACTCAGACTGGTGTGAGGTGGTATTTCAGTGTGGTTTTGATTTGTATTTCCCTCATGATGAGTGACATTGAGCATCTTTTCATGTGTCTGTTGGCCATCTGGATGTCTTCTTTGGAGAAGTGTCTATTCATGTCTTCTGCCCATTTTCTTATTGGGTAATTTGTTTTTTGGGTATTGAGTTATTAAGTGTTTTCTAGATTTTGAATACTAACCCTTTATCCAATATGTCATTTACAAATATCTTCCAATTCCACCAGCTGGCTTTTAGTTTTCTTGATTGTTTCCTTTGCAGTGCAGAAGCTTTTTATCTTGATGAAGTCCCAATACTTCATTTTTGCTTTTAATTCCCTTGCCTTTGGAGACATATTGAACCAGAAATTTCTGTGACTGAGTTCAAAGAGGTTGTTGCCTGTTTTCTCCTCTAGAATTTTGATGGTTTCCTGTCTCACATTTAGGTATTTTATCCATTTTGAGTTTACTTTTGAGTATGGTGTGTAAGAAATGTTGCTGTCCAGTTCTCCCATATGATTTGCTAAAGAGACTGTCTTTTTCCCATTGTATACTCTTTCCTGCTTTGTCACAGATTAGTTGGCCATACATTTGTGGGTCCAATTTTGGGTTTTCATTTCCATTCCATTGTCCGTGTGTCTGGTTTTGTGCCAATACCATACTGTCTTAATGATAACAGCTTTGTAGTAGAGGCTGAAGTCTGAGATGGTGATGCCCCCTGCTTTGGTTTTCTTTTTCAACATTACTTTGGCTATTCAGCGTCTTTTGTGGTTCCATACAAATTTCAGGATAATTTGTTCTAGCTTTGAGAAGAATGCCAGTGCAATTTTGATGGGGATTCCATTAAATGTGTAGATTGCTTTGGGTAATATCAACATTTTAACAGTATTTTTTCCTCCAATCCATGACCATGGAATGTTTTTCCATTTCTTTGTGTTTTCTTCAATATCTTTCATAAGTTTTCTATAGTTTTTAGCATACACATCTGTGGTTAGGTTGATTCCTAGGTATTTTATGTTTCTTGGTGCAATTGTAAATGGGATAAATTTCTTGATTTCTCTTTCTGTTGCAACCCATTTATGTACATTGGTTTTATTTTCTGTGTATTTGCTGAATTCATGTATCAGTTCTAGCAGCTTTTTGGTGAAGTCCTTTGGACATTCCATTTAGAGTATCATGTTGTCTTCTAAAAGTGAAAGTTAGATTTCTTCTTTGCCAATTTTGATGCCTTTTATTTCCTTTTGTTGTCTGATTGCTGATGCTAGGACTTCCAGCACTATGTTAACCAAAAATGGTGAGAGTGGACACGCCTGTCATGTTCCTGATCTCAGGAGGAAATCTCTCAGTTTTTCCCCATTGAGTATGATAGTAGCTGTGGGCTTTTCATAGATGGCTTTTATGTTTAAGTATGTTCCTTCTATACTGACTTTCTTGAAGGTTTTTATTAAGAAAGATGCTGTATTTTGTCATATACTTTTTCTGCATCTATCGACAGGCTCATATGGTTCTTATTGTTCTTTTACCAATGTGATGTATCACATTGATTGATTTGCGAATATTGAACCAGTCCTGCAGCCCAGGAATGAATCCCACTTGAACATGGTGAATGATTATTTTTCTATTCTGTAGAATTCAATTTGCTAGAATCTTGTTGAGAATTTTTACATCCATGTTCATCAGGGATATTGGTCTGTAACTCTTCTTTTTTGTGGGGTCTCTGTCTGGTTTGGAAATCAAGGTAATGCTGGCTTCATAGAATGAGTCTGGAAGCTTTCCTTTGTTTCTGTTTTTTGTTTGTTTTTTGTTTTTATTTTTTGGAGCAGCTTGAAAAGGATATGTATTAACTCTGCTTTAAATGTCTGGTAGAATTCCCCTGGGAAGCCATATGGCCCAGGACTCTTATTTGTTGGGATATTTTTGATAATTGATTCAATTTCTTCACTAGTTATATATCTGTTCAAAATTTCTATTTCTTCCCATTTGAGTTTTGGTAGGATGTGGGTGTCTAGGAATTTGTCTATTTCTTCCAGATTGTCCAGTTTGTTGGTATATAATTTTTCATAGTATTCTCTGATATTTTTATATCTGAGGAGTTGGTTGTGATAAGTCCAATTTCACTTGTTATTTTGTCTACTTGGGTCCTCTCTCTTTTCTTTTTGAGAAGGTTGGCTAGGGGTTTATCAATTTTTTTATTTTTTCAAAAAACAGCTCTTAGTTTCATTGATTTCTTCTACTGTTGTTGTTTTTGTGTGTGTGTGGCTTCTATATGGTGTATTTATGTTCTAATCTTTATTATTTCTCTTCTTCCAGTGGCCTTGGGGTTTCTTTGCTGATCTGCTTCTAGTTCCTTTGGTGTGCTGTTAGAGTTTGTGTTTGGGATTTTTCTTGTTTCTTGAGATAGGCCTGAACTGCAATTTATTTTTTTCTTAGAACTGCCTTTACTGCATCCCAAAAGGTCTGGACTGTTGTATTTCATTTTCATTTATTTCCATATATTTTTAAAATTTCTTCTTTAACTGCCTGGTTAATCCATTCATTCTTTACCAGGATGTTCTTTAACCTCCATGTATTTGGAAGTTTTCCAAACTTTTTCCTGTGGTTGATTTCAAGTTTCATAGCATTGTGAGCTGAAAATGTGCATTGTATGATCTCAGTTCTTTTACATTTATTGAGGGCTATTTTGTGACCCATTATGTGATCTATCTTGGAGAATATTCCATTTGCATTTGAGACAAATGTGTATTCTGCTGCTTTTGGATAAAAAGTTCTGAATATATCTGTCAAGTCCATCTGATCCAGTGTATCATTAAGGGCTATTGTTTCTTTATTGATTTTCTGCCTAGATGATCTGTCCACTGCTTAACTGGAGTGTTAAAGTCACCTGCAATTACCATATTCTTATCAATAAGATTGCTTATATTTGCGATTAATTGATTTATATATTTGGGTGCTTTCAAATTGGGTTCATAAACATTCATAATTGTTAGCTCTTCTTGATGGATAGACCCTATAATTATTATAGAATTCTCTTCTTCATTTCTTGTTACAGGCTTTAGTTTAAAATCTGGTTTGTCTGATATAAGTATGGCTACTCTGGCTTTCTTTTGACTTCCAGTAGCATGATAGATGGTTTTCCATTCCCTCACTTTCAATCTGTAGGTGTTCTCAGGTCTAAAATGGGTCTCTTATAGATAGCAATAGATGGGTCTTGTTTTTTAATCTATTCTGATACCCTCTGTCATTTGATTGGAGGATTTAGTCCATTTACATTCTGTGTTATTATTGAAAGATACGGATTTTAGTGTCATTATGTTATCTGTAGTTTCATGTTTGTAGTGATGTCTCTGGTCCTTTGTGGTCTTTGCAACATTCCACTCACAGAGTCCCCCTAGGATCTTTTGTAGGGCTTCTTTAGTAGTGATTAACTCCTTCAGTTTTTGTTTGTCTGGGAAAACCTTTATCTCTCCTATTCTGAATGACACCCCTGCTGAATAAAGGGTTCTTAGCTACATATTTTTTCCTATTCAGCACATTGACTATTTCCTGCCACTCTCTTCTGGTCTGCCAAGTTTCAGTAGATAGTCAGCTACTACCTTAGGTGTCTACCCTTGTAGGATAAAGCCTATTTGTCCCTAGCTGCTTTCATAATTCTCTCTTTATCTTTGTATTTTGCCAGTTTCACTATGATATGTTGTGCAGAAGATCAATTCAAGTTGTGTCTGAAGGGAATTCTCTGTGCCTCCTGGATTTCAATGGCTGTTTCCATCCGCAGATTGGGGGAAGTTCTCAGCTATGATTTGTTCAAATAAACCTTCTGCCCCTTTCTCTTCTTCTTCTGGAACTCCTATGATACAGACATTATTATGGTTCATTGAATCACTTAGTTCTCTGACTCTCCCCTTGTAGTCTAGAATTTTTTTCTTTTTCTCAGCTTCATCTTTTTCCATAATTTTATCTTCTATTTCACTTAGTCTCCCAATGCCTCTTCAATCCTCACTCTCACTAAAGTTCTAGTTTATTTTGCACCTCATTTGCAGCATTTTTTAATTCATCATGACGATTTTTTAGTTCCTTGATCTCTGCAGCAATAGGTTCTCTGCCATCTTTTATGCTTTTTTCAACCCCAGTGATTAATCTTATGACTATTATTATAAATTCTTGATCAGATATATTTATATCTGTTTTGAACAGCTCATTAGCTGTCCTTTCTTCCTGGAATTTCTTTTGCCAAGAATTCTTCCATTTCATCATTGTGGCTAGTTTTCTGTTCCTTATGTGTTTTGAAAGTTTGTTATGTCATCTGCACCTGTGAGCACTACTATATTAAAAAGAGGTCATACACTGTCCAGCGCCTGGCCCTTCAGGAGGTGTTTTTTGGAGTGTGTTACTTTTTCTCTGTTGTTATGACTCTGGTTGCTTTATCTCCCTACTCATAGTGATATTTTGGGCCCTTCACCAGGTGTGCTTTGATGTGTTCATTGAAGTAGCCCTGTGCGGAACAAACAAAAACAACAATAAATAAAAACACTGGAGTGGGGGGTGGTGTTGGTGGAAGAGGCCTTCTCCCATACAAAGAGAAATGACAATGGTGGGGAAAGGAAAAGAAAAGAAAATTGACCAGGCTGAGAAAGTATACAGCTTAATCCAGAGAGAAAGAGACGGAAATAAAGAAGGAGCTATACAACAAGTATAAAGAGAATAGATTAAATATGTCTGCTTAAAGAAACTAACAACCAGAAAAACCAGACTAGAGGAGGGAAGAAATAAGAAGAAAGATATAATATAATATAATTAGTATCTGTAATAAATAATAAATAATATAATCTGTATAATATATTACGATATACATATATATATTTAATAAGAATTGTCCAAGAATTAAATCAGAAAATGCACAACCGCTGGGTGCCTTGGAGCCAGTGGCAGTGCTGCTCTGGTTCCTCTGTGTCAATCCCTGTCCATTAGATGTGCAGTTGCCAGGAACGGGGGGGGGGGGGGGGGGGGGGGGGGGGGGGGGGGGGGGGGGGGCGGGGTTGGGCGGGGGCGGGTCCCGCCTCCTCCCTGGGCCCGCTGCTGTTCCCTGAAGCCCCACTTTGTTGGTGAAGGGGAGAAAAATGGTGACACTCCGCCTCTCCTCCCCTGACGTGGTGTCCCAAACCATGCTATTCCGGCTGTCCTCACAGTGCTTTGCAGGCACAAGCGGGCCTCCCTTCTCCCCCCCCCATCTTGTGTGAGATGGGAAGACATGGGTTTAAGGAGAGGAGCAATGCTCCTCTCCTTATTTCTTTAAAGGATCTCTTGGGGCACCTGGGGGGGCTCTAGGTCAGTTAAGTGTCCAACTTCGGCTCAGGTCATGATCTCGAAGTTTAGGAGTTCCAGCCCCGCATCGGGCTCTGTGCTGACAGCTCAGAGCCTGGAGCTGCTTCAGATTCTGTGTCTCCCTCTCTCTGCCCTTCCCCCACTAGCACTCTTCATCTCTCTCTTCTCTCTCTCTCTCTCAAAACTAAAATTTTTTAATTTAAAAAACAAAATTGAATGTCACCACTTGTCCATCCTTCAGTGGCTCCCCACTGACTTCAATATAAAATCTAAGCTCCTGAGTGTGGCCATGAGGGGAAGCTTCCTGATCCAGTCCGTTTGCCTTCCTTGCATCGTGTAACTTATTAGTACTCGACTCGTTCCTCTTGTCACAAGGATGTTGAGCCTTCGTGCTGTTTCCTTTGCTGCAAATATTTTACTCCACATCTACTGTAGTTTGCCTATCCTTTAAGATCCAGCTCAAGAATCTCCTTCCGAAGACATTCCTTGACCCCCTTTCCCCACCCAGGGTCGGCCCCTCTCTGTGCATACTATTTATCACACAGTGTTGTAATGATCTCTTTGCTTATTGTGTTTTTTACTGATGGCTTTCACACTCTATGGACACAGACCTGTTTTTCCTATCACAACTCCAATACACACTGATGGCATATGTTATTCTCTGTAAACTACCTAGGATGATTGTAGAGAAAGTTATCCACTAAATGATCTGTGATATGAAGCCAGAGCCATCTGTCAAGGCAGGATACCAGAGCACCAAGAAGATCCTTGGGGAGGCGCCAGGAACAGTTAGTGACGATAGAAACTCCGCTCTGCATGAGTTCCAACAGCTGGAACACATGTTCCCACTTCTGCTATCACTTCCTACAGCAAGGCCACACCCAGCGAAGACGATGAAGTCATACGGTCTGGCCAAGATGAAGTGGCTTCATGTTCCACTCCCAGCACCAGGAGTGTCCCCTACGGACCCTTGTCTACCCAGGAGCCCAACTTGTCCTCCGCCTGTGGGATTCTTTCTTCCTCTTTACCGAAGATTGTCTGCCCTTCTCCTCCACCCCCAAACCTCCTTCTCTCATCTCCTGCTGAGGAGAACTTGGAAGAAGAGAACACCCTCTAAAGAACTTCCTGCTTTCAGCTTTCTTTTTTGGTTCATCCTTAAGTAGCTGAGGGTAAAGTCAAAGAAGAAAGGGATAGACCCCGAGGCTTTAAAGATTCCAAGCCCCAGATTTATCTGGGAGTCTCAAACCCAAATGCCCATGAAAGGGCCAGAAGGCTGGGTTGGTGGGTAGGAGACCAGAGGGCATGGGGAGAAAGAACTTGCAGATTGTAAGGGAGCAGTGCGTGGCCAGTGATACCAGATTTTCAATTTTTGAGGAAACTTTGAAAATAGAGGTCCTCATGGGAAATCTTCCAGCATGCAAATAGTGATTGTTGTTTTAGGGGGGGAAAAAGACACTCTGCAAGCAAAAGACCTTCCATAGGCTTTGCAACATCTAACATATAGTAATAATTTTATTCAGACAGCTATTAAAATGTTTCTCTACCTTCACCATGCTAGAAATCAGGAATAGTCATTTCCTGCAATGAATCTGAGTCATGAATTTTACAATATTAGATCTATGACCAATCACAATAAGTAAACCACAACCTTTTGGAACATTTTGCAGAAGATTTTGTGTGTGTGTGCATGCACTTTTTTGGAGAAGGGACCCATCCTTAGGTCAATCCTTGACCTAACCTGTTAAGAATAAAATACATTTTTATTGTACAATATACAATATTGTATAGATATTGTAATTTCTTAAGTGTAACAAATGTAAAAAACAAATTTCCTCAAATCTATAAATTTGAATTGAAACTCAAGCTATTTGTAAATCTAAAATTATTTTATTTAGTATTGTGGTTAGAGATCGATTGCTCTCTCTCTCTCTCTCTCTCTCTTTCCCCACGTGATTGCTCCAGTGGGGTCATAAACAATGCATTAAAAAACATCTTAGCAGCGCCTGGGTGGCTCAGTTGGTTGAGCATCCGACTTCAGCTCACATCATGATCTTGCAGTTCAGGAGTCTGAGCCACTCATCGGGCTCTGTGCTGACAGCTCAGAGCCTGGGGCTGCTTCGGATTCTGTGTCTCCCTCTCTCTCTGCCCCTACCCCACCCGCTCTCTCGCTCTCTCTCTCTCAAAAATAAATAAACATTAAAATATTTTTTTAAATCTTAATAATTGTGAAATTGGAAATAATCCAAATATGCATGAATGGGGAAATCTTTGGGTGAATTATGAACATATGTACAAGAGAATACCATGCAGTTATAAAAAAAAATTGCTCTCTTATACTACTGTGAAAGATCTCCAAAATATAGTGTTAACAAAACACATATACAACCAACAGGCAAAGCTGTGCATAGTACCTACCTCTTGTGTTAGAATGGAGAAAATAAGAATATATTTGCTTCTAGTTGCAGATATACAGTAACTCAGTGGGAAAGCACACAAGAGACCAATGCGTGTTCTTCCCTGTGGAGGTGGTAACTGGATAGGAGACAGGGACGAGGAGGGATGCTTCAATGTACACCTTTATTTCTTCCCCTCCCCCCTTTTCCTCTGGAAGCATAATTGACATACAAGGTCCTACTTGTTTCAGGGGTACATCGTAGTGATTCTATATTTATACGTTACAGAATAATCCCCGTGGGAAGTCTAGTCCCTACCTGTCACCATACAAAGTTTTCACAACAGTGTGTATATTTCCCGTGTTGTACACTACATCCCCATGACTTACTTATTTTGTAAGCAGAAGTTTGTTCCAGTCAATCAATCCCCTTCACCTATTTTTCTCATCACTTCACCCTCCCTTCCATCTGGTAACCAGTAGTTTGTTTCGTGTATCTGAGTCTGTTTCTGTTTTATTTTCTTGTTTTGTTTTTTCGATTCCTCTTGTAAGTTAAGTCATATGGTCTTTGTCTGACTTTGTCTGACTTCACCTAGCATAATAGCCTCTAGTCCCATTCATACGGTCACAAATGGCAAGATTTATTTCTTCTTAATGGTTAAGTAATATTCCATTATGTACATATACAATAATGTCTTCAACTACAGGTGAACACTTAGGTTATTTATAGATTGTGGCTATTGTAAATAATGCTGCTGTGAACACAGGGATGCAGAAATCTTTGCAAACTGGTGTTTTCATTTTCTTCGGATAAATAGCTGGAAGTAGAATTGCTGAAATCCTGGTAGTGCTAGTTGTAATTTTTTTGGAACCCCCATGCTGTTTTCCACAGTGGCTGCTCCAGCTTACATCCCGACCAGCAGTACCTGAAGTTTCCCTTTTCTCCACATCCCTACCAACACTTATTGTTTCTTGTCTTTTTTATTTTAGCCATTCTGATAGGTGTGGGGTGGTATCTCAATATAGTTTAGATTTGTAGTTTCCTGATGATCAGTGATGTTGAGCATCTTTTCATGTGTCTGTTGCCCATCTGTATGTCTTCTTTGGAAAAATGTTCATGTCTTCTGCCCATTTTTTAATCAGGTTGTTTTTTTGACATTCACTGAGTAAGTTCTTCATGTTTTTGAATATTAATCTCCTTTTAAAATTTTTTGAAATGTATTGCACAGATTATCTGCTTTAAAAATTAAATTTAGGGGCGCCTGGGTGGCTCAGTCGGTTAAGCGGCTGACTTCGGCTCAGGTCATGATCTCCCAGTTTGTGGGTTTGAGCCCCGTGTTTGGGCTCTGTGCTGACAGCTAGCTCAGAGCCTGGAGTCTGTCTTCAGATTCTGTGTCTCCCTCTCTCTCTGACCCTCCCCTGCTCACGCTGTCTCTATCTCTCAAAAATAAATTAAAAACATTTAAAAAAATTAAATTTAAAAATTCTCATGAGGACATTGAACATCTTGCTTGTAAAACAGAATTTTTAACTCATGAGTGATTAGGCTTTTTTAAAGATTACTTATTTATTTAGAGAGAGAGAGAACAGGAGCAGGGTAGGGGCAGACAGAAGGAGGAGAAAGATTCCCACACAGGCTCCACAGAGCCCTATGCGGGATTTGAACTCATGAACTGTGGGATCATGACCTGAGCCAAAATCAAGAATCAGATGCTTAACTGACTGAGCCACCCGGCGCCCTCATATGTAATTTTTTTTCGTTCATCGGAACATGGCAAGCCAACAGTTGTGACACAGTTTTACAGATATGCTTTCCAGTGAAAGTTTACTTTGATCATGCTATTAGGGAGACTTCTAGTATAAAGTAGCTGTTTTTAATAAATAATAAACCTAATTAAAACAGGCTTCTAAAAGGAAAATGTTTCCAGAATGGTTAACCAACAAGGGATTTAAAATCTAGCATCCTGGTGGCCTGAGAGGCTCCGTTAGGCAAGACTGTTGCACGCCCAAACAATGGTTCAAATGTTGCAGGCACTCTTTTCACTCGCTCTTCCAAAACCGATGGGTACTTTTTGTTTGTTGGCTTACTTGCAACAACTAAAGTGACTTCTAGCTTGTGACTCATTCTGGACAAGCCTGAGAGGAGGCGGTGTGCCATTCTTCACTTCTCCCTTTGCTTGCTGGCTGACGTGCACGCCTCATGCCAGAGCCCCGGCAGGCATACTGGAATTTGAAAGAAATAGTAAACATCTATCTTTTTTGTCATTGTAATTTTTGGTTTTTCTCTTACTTAGTGTTATTTGAACAACACACCTAAAAAGAGAAGCTAGATTTCAGATAAGCTCCGGTTTTTTCCCTTATAGATTTTCCTTTTATTAGCCAGGTTATTTTCCTTTGCCTATGGAAGAAAAAACATATAGCATATTCTTTATTGTCATCAGCCTTAATATCCTACTAAGCCTACCCCCACATCTTCATTATCCCTTAGTGATTTAAAATAGATTTTATTATATCTCACTTATTTAAAACCATACAATTATGCTGTACTTTTAAATAAAAGGAAACCTGTTATCATTATACACAAACTTCATAAATAATCAAATTTGTAATAAAACTGAAAGAACATCTTAAGGTTATGAGTTTTATAAGATTATTCTAATTAGTCTATCTCTAAAAGCATATTAATATTGGTCATTTCTGGGGCACCTGGGTGACTCAGTCACTTGAGTGTCTGACTCTTGATTTCAGCTAAGGTCCTGATTCTGGGGTCATGGGATTGAGCCCCGTGTTAGATTCTGCGCTGAGATAGAGCAGGAGCAGGGTAGGGGCAGAAAGGAGGGGAGAGACATTTTCTCTCTCCTCCCTCTGTCCCTCTCCCCTACTCACAGTCTGTCTCTCAAAAAATAAAAATAATGGTCACTTCTTTATTTAACCTGGTGAGTTCAATTTTAGGGGCGAATTCTGACTAGTCATGTTACCTACCTAGCCCAATTTATAATATTTTATGACTTAGGTCTTTGAGGCAACATCTGGTTCTATCAGTGGCCTATAATATTCCATTTCTAGATAAGATCTGAGTGGCTGTTGGAGACCTCTGTCTTGTTAGCAGGACCTACTTGCTCACTCAGTTGTACCCCATAACTCAGATGCAGTCATACAACAATGAAATTTGCCTATTGATTGACTCTTCCTTTCACAAAAGGTTTTTCTGTAGCACGCAGTGCTGTTTGATAGCATCTTACCCATGGTAGAACTTCTTCTGAAATTGGAGTTAGTCCTCTCAAATCCTGCCCCTGCTTTATCGAGTGAGTGTATGTAATATTCTCAATACTTTGTTGTCATTTCAACAATCTTCATAGTGTCTTTACCAGGAGTAGATTCCATCTCAAGAAATCATTTTCAGAGCACCTGGGTGGCTCAGTCGGTTAAGCGTCCGACTTTGGCTCAGGTCAGATCTCACGTTTGTGGGTTCAAGCCCCGCATCGGGCACTGTGCTGACAGCTAGCTCAGAGCCTGGAGCCTGTTTCCGGTTCTGTATCTCCTTCTCTCCCTGTCCCTCCCCCTCTCATGCTCTGTCTCTCTTTATATAAAAAATAAATAAAACATTAAAAAAAGAAGGTTAAAAAAAAAAAAAAAGAAACCACTTTCTTTGCTCATCCATGAGAAGCAACTCCTCATTTGTTCAACTTTTGTCCTGAGGCTGCAGCCATTCATTCGCGTCTTCAGGCCCCACTTCTGATTCTGGTCCTCCCGCTGTTTCCACCTCATCTGCAGTGACTTCCTCCACTGAGGTCGTGAGCCCCTCCCAGTCATCCGTGAGGGTTGGATTCCACTTCTCCCAAACTCCTGTAAATGTTGATACTTCAACCTCTTCCCATGAATCATTAGTGTTCTTAAGGGCATCTAGGAATGGTGAATCCTTTCCAAAAAGCTTTTAGTTTACTTTGCCCAGATCCATCAGAGGAATCACTATCTGTGGCAGCCGTAGCCTTACGGGATGTATTTCTTAAATAATAAGACTTTAAAGTTGAAATAACTCCTTGATCCATGGTCTGCGCAATGAGTATTGTGTCAGCAGGATGAAAACATTAATCTCATTGTGCATCCTCATCAGAGCTCTTGGGTGACCAGGTACATTGTCAATGAGCAGTCATATTTTGAAAGGATTCCCTTCTTTTGGAACAGTCGATCTCAATAGTGGGCTTAAAATATACAGTAAATATGTTGTAAACAGAAGTGATGTCATCCAGGCTTTGTTGTTACATTTATAGAGCACAGGCAAAGTAGATTTAGCATAATTCTTAAGTGTCCTACAATATTTAGAGTGGTAAATGGGCACCAGCTTGTTACCAACTTCATTAGCCCCTAACAAGAGAGCCAGGTACAATATTATCTGTAGATAGACTGTGACAAGTAAAACAAGATATATTATACAACTCAGAGCAACCACTAAAAAAGAAAAAGTGTAGCTAACAAACTAATAGTGGAGATAAAATACAATCATTAAAAAATACTCAATCAAAAAAAGGCAGGAAATGAGAAAAAAAGGTCACCAGGAGTACACGGAACAAATAGAAAACAATCAGCAAGTGGATAAATTTAAACTCAACCATATCAATAATTAAATATAAATGATTAAACAATCCAAGAAATTAGAAGAAATTGTCATATTGGGTTTAAAAAGCAAAACCCAACTATATTATCACTATTAGAAACTCAGTTTAAATAGGAAGATACAAATGGGTTGAAACAATGAGAAAAGACATAACATCCTAACACACTAATCAAAAGAAAACTGGAGCTATATTAATTAATATCAGATGTCGATTTTGAACAAAGAATAAAGAATATTACAACAGATAGGATAATTAGAAATATTAAGAGCAACAATTTGGTAACTTAGATAAAATGAATAAATTCAATGAAAGAAACTGCTGAAAGTCACCCCAAGAAGAAATATGTAACCTGAACATACCTAGATTTATTAAGGGAAGTTAGTTAGGCACCTTCCCACAAGGAAAACTCCAGGCACTGGTGGCTTCAACAAAGTTCTACCATTACCCCGATACCACATGAGCAAAACCATTACAAGAAAAGAAAATTGAGAAGCATGTTTTTCGCCAAGTCGATGCACAAATTCTTCATAATCTATTATGAGAGGGAAAGATAGGATTCAGTAGGCAGAAAGGGAGAGGCTACATCAAGAGGGACTTGAAGGTCCCTGAGTGGGGAAAAACACAGATTTTAAAACATTTCTTCTGGAAAACATCTGACCTGGAGCAAACTTTTTCCAGCGTAAAGTTCCTCTTAAGAATGTGACAGACACCACTTCCCCCCCACCCCTCAGGTTCTCCTCAGGAGTTGGACAAAGCAAAGACCTGACTAAAAATAAATAGACCATCAAAGGTATGACCCACAGCACTGGGATGGCCCTAGACCACCCCTCCTACAATGGAAACGAGCCAATCAAAAAGGAATGACTAGGCATTTAGAGTCAGCTAGCCAATAAGGGGGAAGGAAAGGAGCCGACCGAAACCCTATAAAACAAAGTCCCTTGCCTATGGCCCCCTCTCTGTAAAGAGAGCTATTACACTATTCTTACTTTCTGATTTTATACACTAGTAAAATTCTCACTTGCTGCTTACTTTATTCTGTGTCCACCCCTTCATTCTTCCAAGCAGCGAGACAATGAACCCCAGGTATTGAGGTCAACAATCGTGCAACAATATCAGTGTTAGAAATAAGCCCATGGAGCCAGTCAAAGGAGGGACTTGGAGTCTTAGAGCACAGCGAAGTGAGGCTTCTTTAACCAACATACTTGCAAGAGCAAGTGTCTGACAGACAGGCACACTCCGGACAGTTGCAGCAGACAATTTATCTCCTAGTGTGCAAGTCCCTCCCCTGGTTCCTCATTGGCTGAGCACTACAGAGGTGCATCCCTCCCTTGGTTCCTCATTGGCTGGGTACTACAGAGGTAATTCCTCCCCTGGTCCCTCATTGGCTGATGCTATAGAGGTTACAACCTTACTCAGATGTCACCCAAGCCCATGTAAGGCAAACAGTAGTTTGATTGCGGACCTCTGGGCGGCTCAGTCCTTTGAGCTTCTGACTTTGGCCAGGTCATGATCTTGCAGTTCGTGAGTTTGAGCCCGGCATGGGCTCACTACTGTCAACAAGGAGCCCACTTTCGATCCTCTATGCCCCTCTCTCTTTGTCCCTCCTCCGCTGGTTCTCTCTCAAGAATAAACAAACCTTAAAAAAACAACAACAAAATAGTCTGACTGGAACAAATGTAGGTTCCCTGAGGTCACCAGAGACTTTCAGTCCTGCTCCCTTTGTTCTTTGGTGCCTGCTCATTGCAAAGCCAGGAAAACAAACCCTCCAGGAGGGAAGAAGAACAGGAAGTGAAGTGTTCAAGGGTTTGGGACTCCACTGTGGTGGGGGGAGGGGTTCCAGTAGGTTGTAGACCTGTTGCTAATTAGACAGCACAGCTTTTATTTGGTATTTCTGAAAATGGATCATCGCCCTTACTTCTCACAGAAAGGAAACCCATTAAAGAGATTTCCACAAGAGGAATCTAAATGTCATCATTATGAAGTTCAGTTTGCAGTGAGGACAACAATTTTGACTTAAAAGTCAAGACTAAGTGTGTTCTTGCCTCTTTAACAAAAAAGAAAAAAACAACAAAAAAGAAAAGAAAGAAAGAAAGAACGAACAAAAGAAAGGAAGAAAAGTCCACATCATTTAACCATTAAGAACTTTGAACCCAGACAAGTTAAGGACTATGGATCAATATGCCTTTTGACAGGAATAGTATTTAGAAAATAATTACTGGGTTTTTCTGTTGTCTTTCTGAGACCACGATCTTTACCTTTGTTGTCCTGGAGTAGCCGCATGTTTCACGGGGAGTGGAGAAATGAGAGTTTAGAATTGTTATAGGAGAAATGCAAAGAAAAGATGAAGTGACCAAAGGTCATTGGTTCTAAAATATACATTTTGCCCCACATTTTTCACATTTCTAAAGCCGAAGCATTTTACAACCTACAGTGCATTGTAATTTTAGTGGTAATGCTTTTTCTCTTTCTTTCTTTCTTTCTTTCTTTCTTTCTTTCTTTCTTTCTTTCTTCCCTTCCTTCCTTCCTTCCTTCCTTCCTTCTCTCTCTCTCTGTCTCTGTCTGTCTCTCTCTCTCTCTCTCTCTCTCTCTCTCTCTCTCTTTTTCCCTCTTTTTTCCAGGTATATAAAATAATGATGAATCTTACAATTAATAGCATCTTGGATTTAATGAAAAATGGCGATGTACATTAGTTAACCTGTTCCGAAATCATCCAAATATATTCATACAATGTGTAATCTTTCATTTCTGGCTTCTTTTGCTCAGCATAATGTTTTTTATTTTGTAGTTTATCATGTGTATATCAGGAATTTGTTTCTTTTTATTGGGGGGTAGGATTCCATTGCTGTTATATACAATCTGTTCATCTTTCTCCTATTGATGGACATTGAGTTGTTCCCAATTTTGGGGAATCATGAATAAGCTGCTATGAGCATTTTATACAAACACTTTGTGTGTGTGTATGTATTGTGTGTGTATATATATATGTATACATATAAGTGTATATATTGTATACATATGTATAATGTATCTTTATATAAATTATATATGCATGCCTATATATATTATATATGTGTATACATATGTTTTTGTCTCTGTCTATAAATTTATATAAATTATATATATAAATTTCTCTTAAAACTATTCTAAGAGTAAAAGTTCTGAGTTAGATGATAGCACATTCAAGCTTTTAAATAACTGATTTTGATTCATAATTATCATCCCTAATGATGATAATTTTCATAGCCACCATTTGTTGAGTACTTTCTAGATGTCAAAGATACTAATTTGTTTGCATACAGACATTTAATTCAGGCATTGACGAGATTAATACCCACACGTTACAAATGAAGACGCGGAATATCCGGGAGGTGACACCCGTTTTCCAAGGTCACTGGCTAGTCGGTGACAGAGGAGGTGTGAGCCTTCCCTGCATCGCACCAAACACTTTTCTTGTGTGCTGCACGAACTATCTCACGTTAGGATTTTAAAGATTTTAAACCCTAAATTAGGAGAAAAGATTAAATAGGGTTTTGGCCAGGTTATGTTCTTGAGAAAGAATTACCATCGTGCCCTGACTCGCGTATTGTTAAGTTTGGTGGCTAGTTTTTTAGAGTTTTATATGCGAAGTGCAGACACCAGGAACTGGTTGGGGGGAATATCTGCCTCTTTCTTGCCCCAGGACCTGGTGAGACCAGGCAGAGAGGGATGGAGGCACAGGATGGGGCCAGATGTGGGGATTCTGAGGAAAGAAGGCCGGCGGCTCTCTGCAGTTGGAGCTTCCATAGGATGTGCTTCTTGATCTGTCCCCACAGCAGCGTGAGGCACAGCCATGCCCCCCTCCTCCAATGAGGAGCCAGGGGAGGGACTTGCACGCTAGGAGATAAATTGTCTGCTGTAACTGTCCGGAGTGTGCCTGTCTGTCAGACACTTGCTCTTGCAAGTATGTTGGTTAAAGAAGCCTCACTTCGCTGTGCTCTAAGACTCCAAGTCCCTCCTTTGACTGGGTCCATGGGCTTATTTCTAAGATATTAGAATAATATCCTGTAGATCCATCTATGTTGCTGCAAATGACAAGATCTTATTCCTTTTTTTTATGGCAGAGTAATTTTCCATTATATATATACCGCATCTTCTTTATCCAATTCATCTATCAATGGACACTAGGACTGCTTCTGTAATTTGGCTACTGTAAATAATGCTGCAATAAACACAGAGGTGCATATGTTTTTTCTAATTGGTATTTTTATACTCTTTGGGTAAATACCCAGTAGTGGAATTACTGGATCATATGGTAATTCTATTTTTAATTTTTTTGAGGAGCCTCCATACTGTTTTCCACTGTGGCTGCACCAGTTTGCATTCCTATTTATCTATTTTGAGAGAGAGCGAGAGAGCGAGAGCAAGTGAGCAGGGAAGGGGCAGAGAAAGAGAGACACACACACAGAATCCCAACCAGGCTCTGCACTGTCAGCCAAGAGCCCAATGTGGGGCTCAAACTCATGATCCTTGAGATCACGAACTGAGCTGAAACCAACAGTTGGACACTTAACCTTCTGAGCCACTGGGTGCCCCATGAAGGTTCCATTTTCTCCACATCCTCCTCAATACTTGTTGTTTCTTGTGGTTTTGATTTTAGCCATTCTGAGGTGTGAGGTGATATCTCATCGTGGATTGATTTGTACTTCCCTGATGGTGAGTGATGTTGACCATCTTTCCATATGTCTGTTGGCCATCTGCATATCTTCTTTGGAGAAATGTCTGTTCATGCTTTCTCCCCATTTTTAATTGGATTATTTGTGGGTTTTTTGGGTGTTGAGTTGTAGAAGTTGTATATAGTCTGGATACTCACCCTTTGTCCAATGTGTCATTTGCAAATATCTCCCACTCCGTAGGTTGTCTTTTAGTTATGTTGATTGTTTCCTTCACTGTTTAGAAGTTGTTTATTTTGGTGTACCCCCAAATAGTTTATTTTTGCTTTTGTTTCCCTTGCCTCAGGAGACATATCTAGAAAGCGTTGCTATGGATAATGTCAGAGAACTTACTGCCAGTGTTCTCTTCCAGGATTTTTATGGTTTCAGGCCTCACATTTAGATTCTTAATCCATTTTGAGTTTATTTTTGTGTGTGGTGTAAGAAAGGGGTCCGGTTTCCTTCTTCTGCATGTAGCTGTCCAGTTTTCTTACCACCACTTGTTGAAGAGACCGTCCTTTTCCCATTGCATATTCTTACCTCCTTTGTTGAAGATTAACTGACCATATAATCATGGCTTGATTTCTATGATCTCTGTTCTGTTCCACTGATCTGCGGGTCTGTTTCTGTACCAACACTATACCGTTTGATTGCTGCAGCTGTGTAGTATATCTTGAAATCTGGGATTGTGATGCCTCCAGTTTTGTTTTTCTCTTACAAGATCGCTTTGGCTAGTTGGGGTCTTTTGGAGTTCCATACACATTTTAGTAACTTTTGTTCTACTTCCATAAAAATGCTGTCGGTAATTTTATAGAGATTGCGTTAAATCAGCAGTTTTCTTTGGGTAATATAGACATTTTAACAATGTTTTTTCTTCCAATCCATGAACATAGAATATCTTTCCATTTGTTGGCGTTGTTTTCTGTTGGGGGCCGCCGAGTTTTGGCTGCCTCAGGCAAGGAGATATCGCTCTCCAGGGAGCAACCAAAAAAGATTTACATCTGGAGGCTAGGAGAGTGCATTTCCTGGTCAGGGATTCAGAGACAGTCATACTGAGCCAGACGAAAAAAGCCAAAATGAACAAAAGATCAAACCGCATTTTGGATTATGCAGCGCTAAGCATTGCAGATGCAAGTCTGGGCGCTTGTTTTTGATGCTGTGTCCGGAGTTTCAGTTTCGGTTTCCCCTTTCTCTAATATTCATTTGACTCTGTTACCTGGCAACCAACCTGGGTCAGTTCCCCGCCCCAAACCCTATATAAGAGTATTATTTTCTTAATAAAGGGGGCTTGATCAGAAACCGTGTGTTGTGTCCTTACTCTCTGTGCTCCCCCTTCCTGCCCTTACACTCCCTCCCTCAGGAAAGAACCCGTAAGGATTTGCTGCCCCGCGGGCCAGAGCGGCTAGACCCGACAGTTTTCTTTTCTTTTTTTTTCCCTAGTTTTCAGGGTACAGGTCTTTTACCTCCTTGGTTAAGTTTATTCCTGGGTGTTTTATTCTTTTTGGTGCAATTGTAAATGATACCGTTTTCTTAATTTCTTTCCTCTACTTTGTCATTAGTGTATAGAATGCAACAGACTTCTGTATATTGATTTTGAATCCTGCACCCTCAGTGAATTCATTTACCAGTGCTAGTAGTTTTTTTGGTGAGGTCTTTGGGGTTTTCTATACATAATATCATGTCATCTGAAAATAGTGAAAGTTTTTGTTCTTCCTTACCAATTTGAATGCCTTTTATTTCCTTTCTTGTCTGATTGCTGTGATTATGATTTCCAGTATTATATTGAATAAAGGTGGTGAGAGTAGGCATCCTTGTTTTGTTCCTGATCTTAGGGGAATAGTTTTCAGTTTTTCACCATTAAGTATGACGTTAGCTGTGGGTTTTTTATATATGGCCTATATATTATGTTGAGGTATGTTCCCTCTAAACCTACTTTATTGAGTGTTTTTTTTTTTCCTGACTGGATGTTGTGTTTTGTCAAGTGCTTTTCCTGCATCTATTGAGATAATCATATGTTTTTTATCCTTTCTTTTGTTAATGTGATATATCATGTTGATGACTTTGCAAATGTTGAACCCCCTGTGCATCCCAGGAATAAATCTCATTTGATTGTGGTGAATGATATTTTTCATGTATTTTTGGAATAAGTTTGCCAATATACGTTGACGATTTTTGCATCTCAAAACTATTGGACTGTAGTACTCTCTCTCTCTTCCCCCCTCCCCCTTTTTTGTAGTATCTTTATCTGGTTTTGGTATCAAGGTAAAGCTGGCCTCATAGAGTGAATTTAGAAGCATTCCTTTCTCTTCTATTGTTGGAATAGCTTGAGAATAGGTATTAATTCTCCTTTAAATATTTGGTAGAATCCACCTGTGAAGCCATATGGTCCTGGGCTTTTGTTTATTCTTATTGTTTTTGTTTTTGTTTTTTGATTACTGATTCAATTTCATTGCTCATAATTGATCTGTTCAAATTTTCTATTTCTTCCACATTTACTTTTGGAAGTTTATATGTTTCTAGAAATTGATCCATTTCTTCTAGGTTGTGCAGTTTGTTGGCATATAATTTTTCATAATGCTCTCTTATAATCCTTTGTATTTCTGTGGTGTCTGTTATTTCTCTTCTTTCACTTCTGGTTTTATTTATTCGAGTTCTCTCTCTCTCCCTCTCTCTCTCTCTGATGAGTCTGGCTAAAGGTTTACCAATTTTGCTGATATTTTCAAAGAACCAGTCTTGGTTTCATTGATTTCTTCTATTGTAATTTTGGTTTCTATTTTATTTATATATGCTCTAATCTTTATTATTTCTTTCTAATGGTTTTGGGTTTTATTTGTTCTTCTTTTCCTAGCTCCTATAAGTATAAGGTTAGGTTATTTATTTGAGATTTTTCTCACTTCTTGAGGTAGGCCTTTATTGCTGTAAATTTCCCTCTTAGAACAGCTTTTGCTGCATCCCAAAGGGTTTGGACTGTTGTGTTTTCATTTTCATTTGTCTCCATGTATTTTTTTAATTTCCCTTTTGATTTCTTGGTTGATCCATTTCATGTTTAGTAATATGTTATTTAACCTCCATGTGTTTGCATTCTTTCCAGATTGTGTGTGTGTGGGGAGAGGGGGGAGGAGTGATTTCTAGTTTCATAGCATTGTGGTCAGAAAAGGTATATAGTATGACCTCAATCTTTTAAAAAAAAATTTAAAGTCTATTTATTTATTTATTTATTTATTTAGAGTGGAAGTAGGGGAGGGGCAGAGAGCGAGGAAGAGAGAGAATCCTAAGCAGGCTCTGCATTGCCAGCATGGAGTCCAGTGCAGGGCTCAAACCCATGAACCACAGATCATGATCTGAGCTGAAAACAAGGGTTGGACAATGAATGACCAAGCCACCCAGGCACTCCTCAATCTTTTTTAATTTGTTGAAGCTTGATTTGTGGCCTAACATATGATATATTCTGGAGAATGTTCCATAGACATTTGAAAAGCATATGTATTCTGCTACTTTAGGATGGAGTTTTCTGAATATATGTTACATCCATCTGGTCTAATGCCACTATTTCCTCATTAATTTCCTGGTTGGATGATCTGTCTATTGATGTAAGTAGGGTGTTAACGTTCCCTACTATTACTGTATTACTATCAGTTACCTCCGTATGTTTGTGATTAGCTGCTTTATGTTTTTGGGTGTTTCCATGCTGGGTGTATAAATGTTTGTAATTATTATATCTTCTTCTTGGACTGTTCCCCTTATGATTATATAGTGTTCTTCTTTGTCTCTTGTTATTGTCTTTGTTTTGAAGTCTATTTTGTCTGATATAAGTATTGCTACCCCAGGGTTTTTTCTCTCCATTTGCATGAAAAATGCTTTTCCATCCCCTCACTTTCAATCTACATGTGTCTTTAGGTCTGAAATGAGTCTCTTGTAGGCAACATATAGATGGGTCTTGCTTTTTTATCCATTCCATCACCCTATATCTTTTGATTGGAGCATATAGTCCATGTACATTCAAAGTTATTTTTAATATTTATGTATTTGTTACCATATTGTTATACTTATTTTAAGTTTGTTTTTGTAGTTCCTTTCTTTTCCTCTCTTTTCTTGCTCTCTTCTCTCCTTGTTTGCTGGCTTTCTGATATGCTTGGATTTCTTTATTTTTTGCATGTCTATTACCAGTTTTTTATTTGTGATTTCCTTTAGGTTTATATATGACATCTTATGCATATAGCAATTATATTAAGTTGGTAGCTTCAGTTTGTTTTTTAAATTTATTTAAAAAAATTTTTTAAGTTTATTGTCAAGTTGGTTTCCATATAACACCCAGTGCTCTTCCCCACAAGTGCCCTCCTCCATGCCCATCATCCCTCTTCCTCTCATCCCCACCCCCATCAGCCCTCAGTTTGTTCTCAGTATTCAAGAGTCTCTTATGGTTTGCCTCCTTCCCTCTCCTGAACTATTTTTTCCCCTTTCCCTCCCCCATGGACCTCTGTTAAGTTTCTCCTGTTCCACTTACAAGTGAAAACATATGGTATCTGTCCTTCTCTACCTGACTTATTTCACTTAGCATAATACCCTTGAGGTCCATTCCACGTTGCTACAAATGGCCAGATCTCATTTTTTCTCATTGCCATGTAGTATTCCATTGTATATTTAAACCACATCTTCTTGATCCACTCATCAGTTGATGGACATTGAGGCTCTTTCCATGATTTGGCTATTGTTGACATTGCTGCTATGAGCATTGGGGTACATGTGCCCCTATGCATCAGCACTCCTGTATCCCTTGGGTAAATTCCTAGCAGTGCTATTACTGGGTCATAGGAGAGTTCTATTGTTAATTTTTTGAGAAACCTCCACACTGTTTTCCAGAGCGGCTGCACCAGTTTACATTTCCACCAGCAGTGTAGGAGGGTGCCCGTCTCTCCACATCCTCACCAGCATCTATAGTTTCCTGATTTGTTCATTTTGGCCACTCTGACTGGCGTGA
>NC_043709.1:132474216-132480770 GCF_006229205.1 Suricata suricatta | reverse complement strand
CTGGGTCATAGGAGAGTTCTATTGTTAATTTTTTGAGAAACCTCCACACTGTTTTCCAGAGCGGCTGCACCAGTTTACATTTCCACCAGCAGTGTAGGAGGGTGCCCGTCTCTCCACATCCTCACCAGCATCTATAGTTTCCTGATTTGTTCATTTTGGCCACTCTGACTGGCGTGAGTTGGTATCTCAGTGTGGTTTTAATTTGTATGTCTCTAATGATGAGTGATGCTGAGCATCATTTCATGTGTCTGTTGGCCATCTGGATGTCCTCTTTGGAGAAGTGACTGTTCATGTATTCTGCCCATTTCTTTACTGGGTTATTTGTTTTTCAGGTGTGGAGTTTGGTGAGTTCCTTGTAGATTTTGGATACTAGCCCTTTATCCGATATGTTATTTGCAACTATCTTTTCCCATTCCATCAGTTGCCTATGAGTTTTCTTGTTTCCTTTGCAATACTGAAACTTCTTATCTTGATGAGGTCCCAATAATTCATTTTTGCTTCTAATTCCCTTGCCTTTGGGGATGTGTCAAGTAGGAAATTGCTGCAGTTGAAGTCAAGGAGGCTGTTTCTTGCTTTCTCCTCTAGGGTTTTGATGGTTTCCTGTCTCACATTCAGGCCCTTCATCCATTTTGAATTTAGTTTTGTGCATATTATAAGAAGGTGGTCTAGTTTCATTCTTCTGCATGTTGCTGTCCAGTTATCCAAGCACCACCTGCTAAAGAGGCTGTCTTTTCTCCATTGGATACTCTTTCCTGTTTTGTCAAAGATTAATTGGCCATACACTTGTGGGTCCAGTTCTGGGCTCTCTATTCTATTCCATTGGTCTATGTGTCTGTTTTTGTGCCAATACCATACTGTCTTGATGATGACAGCTTTGTAGTAGAGGCTAAAGTCTGGGATGGTGATGCCTCTTGCTTTGTTTTTCTTTTTCAACAGTAATTTGGCTATTCAGGGTCTTTTGAGGTTCCATACAAGTTTTAGGATAGTTTGTTCCAGCTTTGAGAAGAATGCCAGTGCAATTTTGATTGGGATTCCGTTGAATGTGTAGACTGCTTTGGGTAGTATCAACATTTCAACATTTTTTCTTCTAATCCATGACCATGGAATGTTTTTCCATTTATTTGTGTTTTCTTCAATTTCTTTCATAAGTTTTCCATAGTTTGTAGCATACACATCTTTTACATCTGTGGTTGGGTTGATTCCTAGGTATTTTATGTTTCATGGTGCAATTGTAAGTGGGATCAATTTCTTGATTTCTCTTTCTGTTGCAACCCATTTCTGTACATTGATTTTGTTTTTTGTGTATTTGCTGAATTCATGTATCAGTTCTAGCAGCTTTTTGGTGGAGTCATTTGGGCTTTCCATTAGAGTATCATGTCATCTGCAAAAAGGGAAAGTTTGACTTCTTCCTTGCCAATTCTGATGCCTGTTATTTCCTTTTGTTGTCTGATTGCTGATGCTAGGACTTCCAACACTATGTTAACCAACAATGGTGAGAGTGGACACCCCTGTTGTGTTCCTGATCTCAGGGGGAAAGCTGTCAGTTTTTCCTGATTGAGGATAATATTAGTTGTGGGCTTTTGATAAATGGCTTTTATGATGTTTAAGTATGTTCCTTCTATCCCGACTTTCTTGAGGGTTTTTATTAAGAAAGGACATAGTATTTTGTCAAATGCTTTTTCTGTATCTATTGACAGGAGCATATGGTTTTTATCTTTTCTTTGTTAACATGATGTATCACATAGATGGATTTGTGAATAATGAACTAGCCTGTAACCCAGGAATGAATCTGACTTGATCATTATTTATAATTATTTTTATATGCTGTTGAATTCGATTTGCTAGTATCTTGTTGAGTATTTTTGCATCTGTATATTCACTAAGGATATTGGCCTGTAGTTCTCCTTTTTTTTGTTGGGTCTCTGTCAGGTTTGGGAATCAAAGTGATGCTGGCTTCGTTGATTGAGTCTGGAAGTTTTCCTTCTATTTCTGTTTTTTGGAATATCTTGAGAAGGATGGGTATTAATTCTGCTTTAAATGCCTGATAGTATTCCCCTAGGAAGCAATCTGGCTCCAGGCTCTTATTTGATGGGAGATTTTTGATAACTGATTCAATTTCTTCACTGGTTATGGGTCTGTTCAGATTTTCTATCTCTTCCCATTTGAATTTTGGTAGTGCATGTGTGTTTAGGAATTCATCCATTTCTTCTAGATTGTCCAGTTTTTGGCATATAATTTTTCATAGTAATTCCTGATGATTGCTTGTATTTCTGAGGGATTGGTTGTAATAGATCCATTTTCATTCATGTTTTGTCTCTTTAAGTGTTCTCTCTTTTCTTTCTGAGGAGCCTGGCTAGAGGTTTATCAATTTTGTTTATTTTTTCAAAAACCCCACTTTTGGTTTCATTGATCTGTTCAACTGTTTTTTTTGGATTCTATATGGTTTATTTCTGCCCTGACCATTATTATTTCTCTTATTTTGCTGGGTTTGGGTGCTCTTGCTGCTCCCCTTCTAGTTCCTTTATGTGCTCCATTAGATTTTGAATTTGCGCTTTTTCTTCTTGAAATAGGCCCGAGTTACAATATATTTTCCTCTTAAAACTGCCTTTGCTACATCTCAGAGAGTTTGGATTGTTGTATTTTCATTTTTATTTGTTTCCATATATTTTTAAATTTCTTCTCTAATTGCCTGATTGGCCCAATCATTCTTTAGTAGGGTGGTTTTTAACCTCCATGTTTTGGGGGATTTTACACACTTTTTTCTATGATTGATTTCAAGTTTCATAGCATTGTGATCTGAAAATGTGTATGGTATGATCTCAATTCATTTATTTTTATGGAGGGCTGCTTTATGACCCAGTATGAGATCTACCTTGGAGAATGTGCCATGGACACTCAAGAAGAAAGTGAATGCCCTAGCTTCAGGATGCAGAGTTCTAAATATGTCTATCAATTCCATCTGTTCCAATGTGTTGTTCAGGTCCATTGTTTCCTTAGTGATTTTCTGTCTGGTTGATATATCCATTGCTGTCAGTGGAGTATTAAAATCCCCTGCAATTAGCACATTCTTATCAATAAGATTGTTTCTGTTTGTGATTAATTGTTTTATGTATTTGGGTGCTCCCAAATTCGGCACATAGATGTTTATAGTTGTTAGCTCTTCCTGATGGAGAGACCCTGTAATTATTATATAATGTCCTTCTTCATCTTTTGTTACTGCCTTTACTTTAAAGTCCAATTTGTCTGGTATAAGTATGGCTACTCCAGCTTTCTTTTGATTTCCAATCTCGTGATAGATATTTCTCCATCCCCTTACTTCCAATCTGAAGGTGTCCTCAGGTCTAAAATGAGTCTCTTGTAGAGAGCAAATAGATGGATTTTTTTTTATCCATTCCACTACCCTGTGTCGTTTGATTGGAGCATTTAGTCCATTTACATTCAGTGTTATTGAAAAATATGGGTTTCAAATCATTGTGTTCTCTATAGGGTTCATGCTTGTAGGGTTGTCTCTGGTACCTTGTATTCCTTGCAACATTTCTCTCATAGAGTCCCTTTTACAATTTCTTTTAGGGATGGTTTGGTGTTGATGAATCTTCTCAAATTTTGTTTATTTGGGAGAACCTTTATCTCTCCTTCTATTTTGAATGAAAGGCTTGCTGGATAAAGGATTCTTGGCTGTATATTTTTCCTGTTCATCACATTGAAGATTTCCTGCCATTCCTTTCTGGCCTACCAAGTTTCAGTAGATAGGTCTGTAACCACTCTGATAGGTTTCCCTTTATACGTTAGGGCCCTTTTATCCCTTCCTGCTTTCAGAATTCTCTCTTTATCTTTATATTTTGCCAGCTTTACTATGATATGTTGTGCCATAGGTCAGTTCAAGTTACATCTTAGGGGAGTTCTATGCACCTCTTGAATTTCCATGTCTTTTTCCTTCCCCAGATTTGGGATATTCTTGGCTATAATTTGATCAAGCACCCCTTCAGGACCTTCTTCTCTTTCTTCTTCTTCTGGAATTCCTATTATATGGATATTATTCCGTTTTATTGTATCACTTAGGTCTCAAATTTTCCTTTCATGCTCCTGGATCAATTTCTCTCTCTTTTTCTCAGCTTCCTCTTTTTCTATAACTGTGTCTTCAAAATCACCTATTCTTCTCTCTGTGTCTTCAATCCATGGAGTGGCTGCCTCCATTTTATTAGGCACCTCATTTATAGCATTTTTTAACTCATCACAGCCATTTTGAAAGTCCCTAGTCTTTGTATCAATAGCTTCTCTGATGACTTCTATGCTTTTTTCAAGCCCGGCAATTAATTTTGTGGCAGTTGTTCTAAATTCTTGCTCAGTTATAATGCTGATATCTGTTTTGAGCAATTTTGTGGCTGACTTCTTCCTGGAATTTATTTAGAGGAGAGTTCTTTTGTTTTGCCATTTTGTCTAGCTTTCTATCTCGTCAGTTTGAAAAGCTCGTTATGCACTGTTCACCTGTTAGTATTGCTCTATTAAAGGAGGCTCATTGACTGTCCAGGGCCTGTTTGTTCAGGAAGTGTTCTTTTAATGGTGTCTTTCTGTTTCTCTTGTTGTGCCTTTGGTTATTTTATTTCCCTACTCAGTGATATTTGGGACTTTCCACCATGTGTACTTTGGCTTGATTCTTGAGGTAGCCCTGAAAAGGAAAACATACAGACAAACACACAGGGAATAAAAGCATGCAAATGCACAGACAAATCAAACAAACAAGCAAACGAAAAGGGGAAAGAAAAAAAGAAAAGAAAAGAAAAAAGGGGGGTGGACAGAAACAATAAAAGACAAAGGCAGTCTAAAAGCATAAAACCAGTGGAGGGGAGAGATAAGAATGAGAAATGGGAAAATTATCTGGATGGCAAGAATCGATCTAATCATGGCAGTGCATCAATGCCGGTCTTTCCCAGACCCCAGGGGGGAGAAGGAGAAAAAAGAAAAAAAAAAAGCAGTTCTCCAGCATGTATGGGCATGGTTTGGTGTAGATAGGTCTGGGTGCTGCTCTCTGAGGCCCTGCCTTGGTGGTTTCAGGGAGAAGAATGGCGGCACCCCAAGCTCTGCTCGAACCAAGACTTGCAAGTCTGAATCTGATCTCCCTGTGCCACAGGCGGGCCAAGTTGTATTTATCAAGCCCCTCCTCTTTTCCAAATCCTAGTCCATGCACTTTAATGCTACAGCCTGAGACGAGATGTCCTCCCACAGGTGGCTGGCTTCCTAGCCAGGATCGAGGAGGGGGAGTCAGGGAGCAGTTTTTTCCTGGCTCTACCTGGAATTGGTGTGCCACTGAGGGGCCCAAGGAAAAATGTGCCTGCTAGATGGGACGGATTTCTCTCCCTGCGCCCAGCAATTATATATGGGATGCTAGGATCCCTTTCCGTTTCAGGCTGAGGTTTTTTCTCTTCTCTAGGGACAGTTCTAGGAGCGTTTTCAGTCTCACTTTCTTTTCCCCTTGTCTCTCCGGGGCTCTGTGAGCTCTCTTCGGCTCTGCGCTGGGCTGGAGCTCCCTCCCGTCTGCACTTCTGGGCCTGGCCCATTTTTATTTCCCCAGTTTGCACTCACTCAGACACCTATGAGGCTGTCTTCTATGTTGACTCTGTGTTTTCCTCCCACCCTTGCAGATCAGAGTATTGTGGCTTCAGTCCTTCTCAGTTTAATATATGCAGGCGGGTGAAACTTACAGTACTCCCTACTTCTCTGCCATCTTACTCCTCTCCTCGTAGCTTCAGTTTGAACCCATTCTAAAAGCACTAAATTTTTACTCCCCCACCTCCACATTTTAGGTATATGATATCATATACCAATGATAAAAATCTTTGACTGATTTTTTTCTTTTATAGTTTATTGTCAAGTTGGTTTCCATATAACACCCAGTGCTCTTCCCCACAAGTGCCCTCTCCATGCCCATCACCCCTCTTCCTCTCATCCCCACCCCCATCAGCCCTCAGTTTGTTCTCAGTATTCAAGAGTCTCTTATGGTTTGCCTCCTTCCCTCTCCCGAACTATTTTTTCCCCTTTCCCTCCCCCATGGACCTCTGTTAAGTTTCTCCTGTTCCACTTACAAGTGAAAACATATGGTATCTGTCCTTCTCTACCTGACTTATTTCACTTAGCATAATACCCTTGAGGTCCATTCCACGTTGCTACAAATGGCCAGATCTCATTTTTTCTCATTGCCATGTAGTATTCCATTGTATATTTAAACCACATCTTCTTGATCCATTCATCAGTTGATGGACATTGAGGCTCTTTCCATGACTTGGCTATTGTTGACAGTGCTGCTATGAACATTGGGGTACATGTGCTCCTATGCATCAGCACTCCTGTATCCCTTGGGTAAATTCCTAGCAGTGCTATTGCTGGGTCATAGGAGAGTTCTATTGTTAATTTTTTGAGAAACCTCCACACTGTTTTCCAGAGCGGCTGCACCAGTTTACATTTCCACCAGCAGTGTAGGAGGGTGCCCGTCTCTCCACATCCTCACCAGCATCTATAGTTTCCTGATTTGTTCATTTTGGCCACTCTGACTGGCGTGA
>NC_043709.1:132436982-132474116 GCF_006229205.1 Suricata suricatta | reverse complement strand
CTGGGTCATAGGAGAGTTCTATTGTTAATTTTTTGAGAAACCTCCACACTGTTTTCCAGAGCGGCTGCACCAGTTTACATTTCCACCAGCAGTGTAGGAGGGTGCCCGTCTCTCCACATCCTCACCAGCATCTATAGTTTCCTGATTTGTTCATTTTGGCCACTCTGACTGGCGTGACTTGGCATCTCGGTGTGGTTTTAATTTGTATGTCTCTGATGATGAGTGATGCTGAGCATCATTTCATGTGTCTGTTGGCCATCTGGATGTCCTCTTTGGAGAAGTGACTGTTCATGTATTCTGCCCATTTCTTTACTGGGTTATTTGTTTTTCAGGTGTGGAGTTTGGTGAGTTTCCCATTCCGTCAGTTGCCTATTAGTTTTCTTAATTGTTTCCTTTCCAGTGCAGAAGCTTTTTATCTTGATGAGGTCCCAATAGTTCGGGTTTGTTCTTGAATACCTTACCTTTGGAGATGTGATCTTTGACTGATTTTTATAGATATATTTAATTTTACTGTGTTTGTGATTCCTACTTTTCTTACTTCTGCCTGTGGTCTTTCCTTACCACTCACAGAATCCTCTTTAACGTTTCTTGTGAGGCTGGTTTAGTTGTGATGAATTCTTTAACTTTTGTTTGTCTGGGTAACTCTTTATCTCTCCATTTATTCTGAATGGTAGCCTTACTGGATAGAACATTATTGATTTCAGGATTTTTGCTTTCAGCATTTTGAATATATCATGCCATTCCCTTCTGGCCTGCAAAGTTTCTGCTGAAGAATCTGCTGATTCTTGATTTTGTCTCTGGTCATGATCTCATGATTCCTAGGATTGAGGGCTCTGCACTGACTACACAGAATCCACTTGAGATTCCGTCTCCCCCACCCCCCACCCTGCCCCTCTTTTGCTTACTTTTTCTGTCTCTGTCTCTCAAAATAAATAAACTTTAAAAAATCTGCTGATAGCCTTATAGGGTTTCCTTTGTAGATAACTGTCTTCTCTCGCTGCTTTCAAAATTCTTTCTTTATCAACTACTTTTTGCCACTTTAAATATTGTGTCTTGGTGTGGACCTCATTGGGTGGATTTTGTTGGGGGCTCTCTTTTCTTCCTTGATCTGGATTTCTGTTTCCTTCCCCAGATCTGGGAAGTTTTCAGAAGTTATTTCTTCAAATAAATTATTTACCTCTTTTTCTCTCTCTTCTCCTTATGGGACCTATAATGTGAATGTTATTACTCCTGATGGTGTTGCTGAGTTCACTTAATCTATTTTCATTTATTATTATTATTTTTTCTCCTATTCAACTTTTTAGCTTTTCATTACTTTTTCCTTCAGGTCACTGACCCTTTCTTTTGCTTCTTCTAGTCTGCCATTTATTTCTTGTAGTATATTTCTTCTCTTTTTTTTTTCTCTTTTTTTAAATGTTTATTTTTGAGAGAGAGATTGACAGAGTGTGAGCAGGGGAGGGGCAGAGAGAAAGGGAGACGCAGACTATGAGGCAGGTGCCAGGCTCTGAGCTGTCAGCACAGAGCCTGATGCAGGCCTCAAACTCACAAACTGTAAGATCATGACCTGAACTGAAGTTCGATGCTGAACCAAATGAGCCACCCAGGCATCTCGCCTACCATAATTTCAGTTGTTGTGTTCTTCATTTTTGATTGGTTCTTTTTTATCTTTTTGTTAAGGGGCTCACTGAGCTCCTCCACTCTTTTCTCAAGTCTAGTGACTATCTTTATGATCACTACTGATGAGGGTCCATAAGGTAAGCTGACACCCCACAAACCACTACCCCCCACCCCAAGTGGGATAAGTGTAGTATTCCTCAGCCTCTCGTGGTTGCCCAAGGACAAAGGAAAGGACAGAAAACAAAGAGTTAAACTGATAGTCTCCACCAGTTTATAAATATCTTATCAATAGCCTAATCTCCAGGAACTCCCTACTGTCTTAATGATAATGCTTTGCTAGAGGGAAAAACAACCTTAGCTTGACAATTGCCAACTCCGGTAATCTGTGAGACTTTAGCATATGGAAATCCTTGAAGAAACTTCTCTTGACTTTCCCTCCCCCAACTGCATAGTATGTGAGCAGTCCCTCTACACAGCCCCAGCACAGCCCTTTCCCCCACAGGTCCTGTCCCCATGCTTTCATAAAATCACCTGGTTTCATCTTCAAGAATTCTTTCCTGGCTGTTGGCTCCGAACCCCTACCACCACTTCAAAACCTCATCAATTACTTTAAATTCTTTATCAAACGTGTTACTCATCTGTGTTTCATTTAGCTCTCTTGCTGTGATTTTGTCCTGTTCTTTCATTTGGGACATATTTTCCTATCTGCTTATTTTGTATATCCTTCTATACCTGTGTCTATGTATAAGAAAGTCAGCTGCATGTCCTGCTCTCGAATGTCCTTGTGAAGAAGAGGTCCTTTTATGCCCTGCAGGGCAGGGTCCCCTGTTCCCCCGAAGCTGGAGCTTCAGGGGCGTCTCCCATGTGTGTCATCCAGGTCCTACCCTTGTGGCCAAGCCCTGTTTGCCTTCAGTCCAGTGCTCTGCAATGGTTCTCTCTGCCTTTTTTGTAGGCAAAGTCTGCATTGTTAGTGGGCCAGTCTGGGGCCACCTTGGACTTGAGTTTAGTCAGACCTTCATTTGCCAGAGCTGTGGTAGCACAGAGCTGCAGGGGTTCTCGCCCTGATGTCCCTGAGAAGCTTTCACTGGGGGGTGGGGCTTGTCATCAGACCAGATGTCTCCTCCAGCCTACTTCTGGGGCCACAGTTGAATTGGTGGGTGTGGCTGTCTTCCCCTCTCTCATGGGCAGGGATCCCACGGGAGTGGTGCCAGCCCCTGTCTCGCTGTTTGCACACTGCCAGGCTTGTGGTGCCACTTTGGATGGACTCCTGCCAAAGGCGTGTTGTGTTGGGGGTGGTGGATCCACAGAAGAACCCACGGTCCTCACAGATCCTGTCTGCTGTGGGAGGGACCTGCGGCGGCACAGGGAGATCCTGCCCAGGCTGGGACGGAGGGGCAGGTGTGCAGAAGAACGCGGGGGTGGGGCAAGCTGTTGGCACGCCCAGTGCACAGTGTTTGCACTGTGCTGTTTCCCACAGGTGTCCCTGTATCTAGGCTGGAGGCGTAGGGGGTGGAAATGGCACTCTACAGCTCTTTTTGTTCTTCTTCTTTTTTTTTTTAATGTTTATTTTTATTTTTGAGAGAGAGGGAGAGAAAAACACAGAGTGTGCATGGGGGAGGGGCAGAGAGAGGGAGACACAGAATCCGAAGCAGGCTCCAGGCTCTGAGCAGTCAGCACAGAGCCTGACACAGGTCTCGAACTCACAAACCGCAAGCTCACGACCTGAGCCGAAGTCGGATGTTTAACCCACAGAGCCACGCAGGCGCCCCGTCCCTGCCTTTTTGTCACGTGCTCTGAGATTAGTAAATACACCTCCTTCCCGTGCGCAGCACGTGCTTTTCAGACTGCTGCTTCTATGCTGTATCCCAGCGGGGCTATTTGTTGTGCTGTCTCTTTAAGGGCAGAGACTCAGTTTCCTCTCACCCTCTGGCTCTTCCAGAGCTGAGCCTGCTGATTTTTAGCGTTCTGCTTAAGTCCCACGATTGTAAGAACTCATGAAGTTAGACTCCTCCTGTTTTCAAAGCCTAATGTTATGGGGATTTGCCTCCCCAGTGCAGGTCCCTCGTGTGTGGCCTGCCTGCTGTGGGTCTGCCTCTCCCCTCTCCGCACCCATATCCCTGACTCCTGCAAACAGTCCTGTGGGTCTGTTTGGCTCCTGACCATGGGTCTGCCCTTCCTACCCTCTTCCGTGTAGCCAGGGACAGTTTGTTGGTCTAGTCTTTGGGTTGTTTTCTGGGTGATTGACACCGATGTGGGTGTTAGCTATGTGTATCGTGAGATGAGGGGCACCTAGGATCTCCCCACTCTGACATCTTCCCCGGAAGTCGGGTCCAGAGTCTTCGGTGTTATCCTGAGCATCGTTTAGAACACACAGGGCATGCTGTTACTACATTAACTAAGACGCTATGCTTCAGGGGCATTCCAAAAGTTTGGGCAATAGGCCACATCACTTGGGCTGCAGTGGCCACTCTTGGTATGCGCCCGAGTCGGTAGCTAGGGCTCATACCTGAGCTAAGGCATCAGCTTCCTGTTTGTCAGGGGGTGTCTGCTATGGACGTGGACATGAAAAATGGTCAAGATGACTAGGACTCTTGAAGATGAACCCAAATGTCTTTCCATATACATCCTGGCCCCACAAGGGCTTATTAATGATCATCCACCCCTCTGCTTTCCACCATCCAACCCACAGGCTCGGTTCCTTTGGAGGAGCCCACCTGGCTGTCCAGGCACCAGGCCATGGGTGCAGTGGGCCCGGGCTCATGCGTGACCGCCAGCCAGCTCATCTGAGCTCCGCCCCGTGGCCGCTGCACTGGCCGCTATGTGAAAGGGGAGTCCGTGTCCTGTGGGGGCGGATCAGGTTTCTGTCCCCTTCTAGAGCTGGGACCAAAGTCCAGGGGCACGCTCTCCTGTCTCTGACACAGTGCCTGACCGCATCTTCCGGAGTCACACACGCACCTCACTCTCACGGCAGCCCTGCTCATGAGCTGCCCAGAGCCGTCCTCTGTTTTACTAGTCGTTTCGCCTTCTCAAGGTGGCTTGCTGCTCTGATCCCGTCCCCCACGTGCCCTCCTAGCCAGGCGGTGGAAGGGACAGGAACACCGTGCCAGGTGGGGAAGCAAAGTCCATTAACCCCCACAGATCCCTACAATGGCTCGCACAGCTTTCAAGGAGTTAGGAGTTGGATAAACTTGCACCTTAGTAATCCCAACTTTGGGGACAGCAGGTGTAGGGTGTCCTGCGACAGAGGGTAACTTTCTATGATCCATGTCATGGCCCATTTCACCGACGTGGGGGAATAGGGTCCGGGACCCCGGGACCATCCCATCACATCTGGCCGGGCTGTGCAGGTGGCCTTGGGGAAGGTTTCTTGTTATTCCTGCCACATGAAGGCAAATGGATCTTAGTTATTAGAAACCTGTCAGGAACACTCCACAGGAATGCTTTTTGCCGAAGCATCAGATAAAGCAATGTGTCTGCAAATGACAAAAGTCTTGTAAATGGCCCTGGTCATAGATCCTAGTGATACTCGGACATATCAGAGTCTGGGGAATTTCATACAAACATACCCTAAAGAGAGTTTAGTATCACTTCCTACTTGACAGTGCTTCTCATGAAATTCAACATACAGTCAGAAATGACATTGTTGTAAACAACTTGGCTTTTTTTAACAGAGAAGACTAGGTTTCTTAAGAAATCAAAGACCCGATAAAGACAAAACCCAGAGTCTTTGTTTTCCAGATAGATTATATCAAAGGTAAAGAAAAGCCTTTGTTTACAATTTCTTTTCAACAGTAATCTAAGAAAAGGTTATCCTGTTGACAGAAAGGAAAGTAAATTCTCATTTAGTACCAGTGTACTTAAAAATTTTTTTTTAATGTTTTATTTACTTTTGATACAGAGAGAGAGCATGAGAGGGGAAGGGGCAGAGAGAGAGGGAGACACAGAATCCGAAGCAGGCTCCAGGCTCTGAGCTGTCAGCACAGAGCCCGAAGCGGGGCTCGAACCCACGAACATGAGATCATGACCTGAGCCAAAGCCAGAGACCTAACTGACTGAGCCACCGGGCACCCCAGTACCAGTGTACTTTTGATAGTATCACTGTTTTCTTTTTAATTTACGTTAAGTGTTGTTGTGCCCAAGTTTATAATATCGCCCCCCAAAAAAGACCAGAGACTACCAGGGAGACCGAGTCACCCTGTAAAAACAAAGGGCTTTATTACAGACTTAAGCTCGGTTCACAGACTCCAGTGACCTGCTGACCACATGGAGAGAGCCCCTAACAAAGGCAGGGCAGGGCTTTTATGAGTTTGGGAAGGGGAGTTACAGGAAATGACGACAGGAGTACAGTGATCCAATCCCTACTCCCCATCAATACTGGCAGTTGTGGGAGCCAATCACAACGCCCAGAGTATTGACCAATCAGGGTGGGCCCAGGGCCCCCACATAGGGCGTGACTAGGCCCGCCCCTAGAAAGGTCAAAGGTATCAGCCAGCCTCTCCCATTGGGCACACAGGAGTTGTCCCTCCTTAATGTGCGCCCTTTCATCGGGAGAAGCCGGCGCCTTCCCCTTTAAGTGCAGGGGAAGGCTGAATCGGACCTGTGTCCTTACACTGTATTTTAATCATAGCTTGACTACATATAAAATTTCTTTTTCAGTATTTCTTTTCCACAGACGTCCAACTTCCGATATCTACTCAGCTTTCATTCCCAATCTCTAGCCAATAATCAGGTACCCACTTCCACAGCTAAAGCCTTTTACTGATATTTGTGACCTTTTGGAGGCTGTGGACTGGATACTGGGAACTCTGTCACAATCTGTATTTTGAAAAAGCCTCCCTCCCCCTTGGGGCACCTGGGTGGCTCAGTGGGTTAAGCAGCCAACTCTTGATTTCAGCTCAGGTCCTGATCGCCCAGCTCCTGAGTTCAAGCCCTGTGTCGGGCCCCACACTGGGCTCTGGGCTGAGAGCGCAGAGTCCCCTTGGGATTCTCTTTCCCTCTCTCTGCCCCTCCCCTGATTGTGTGCTCTTTCTCTCTCTCAAAATAAATAAATAAACTTAATCTCCCCCCCCCCCAGTTTCTTTTCTTCAATCTTTGTGAGCAATGTTTTGGTTATCTCTTGGGGTGTTAAATTTCAAAGACAGGAAGAGATTTACAACTTCAGGGAACAGAGAAAGAATGCAAATTTTCCCATAGGCGGTTTGGGACCACTGCAATTTGAAACATTTTCTTTCATATTGGGGGGTCAGAAGGCTTGGGACATTGTATCCATTTTCTCATTAATTACCATAGCATCTTTCTTTTCACTCTTACCACTTTCTCCAGGATTCCATTTCCCTCCTCCTACTCAGGCTTTGTCAACAAGTGACCAGATCTTTTTTTTAATAATTAAAAAAAATACTGTATTTATTTTTGAGAAAGAGACAGAACATGAGCGGGGAGGGGCAGAGAGAGGGGCAGACATGGAATCGGAAGCAGGCTGCAGGCTCTGAGCTGTCAGCACAGAGCCCGATGGGGCGCTCGGAACCCACCAACCTGAGATCATGAGCTGAGCTGAAGTCAGACACTTAACCGACTGAGCCCCCCAGGCGCCCCAACAAGTGCCCTGATCTTTAATCCAAAGCACCTGGAGCCCTCCCAGCTTTGTAAAAGGGCCCGCTGAGACCCCTCTGATCCTGCTCTGAACCCTGTGTGCCCGCCCTGATGCCAGTACACCAGTGGGCACCCAGAGCGAGTGGACACCCGCGTCCTTCCCTGATTGTTCTTGCTCTCGGCGTGAGGCGGGCGCTGGCGGCCAGCAGAGCTCCGGGGCAGAGGCCAGCCCGCCGCGCAGCCCGGCCATCCAGCCTCCCCCAGGGCACCGCGTGCGGTTTGTCAGAGGAGCCCCTGAAAGCAGCCGGTGTTCTCAGAGCACCCCGGACTCGGGCAGAGGTCCCCAGGTACCTGGCACACAGGGAGCTCCTGGCCGACCCGGGTATTCCTGCCATGCCTCACTCCCAAGACCCTTTCTCTGTTCCTCCAAGGCGGCATGTAGAGTGAACCCCACCTCCAGGCTGGCTGGCAGAGGGCAGGGAGAGGCTGGGGAGCAAAAGCAGTCAGGGGTGTCAGGTGGCAGTTTGAATAAGCAGGGGAGGTTACCTAGGAAACTTGGCCTGGGCGGGAGCAAGATGGGTGGACCCCCCCCCCCCACACCCACCACATCTTGAGAGTTTATAAAAGAGCCCGAAGCGGGTGTAGACGTTTTGAACACCACATCACAGTCCCAAGGCTGTGTCCTTGGAGCAGCCACTGGGAGGCAGAAAGTCAAGTGGAATCCACACTCCAAGGGCAGAGGAGGGGATGTGGAGCCTCCAATTGCTTGGAGCCAATTCACAAATATACGGGCAGTCATGTCTTGTCTTTTCGGTGACCTCCCCCAGCCCCAGTTCACCCCCAACCCCCCGTGCAGTTCGGTTCCAGCCCTTACTGCTCGAGCTCAGATACCGAGTCCTAGATTCTTCTGGACAATCTAAAACATTATCAATGGAAGAATGCCAAGAAAAGCCTTTCTACATCCTTAAAAACTCATCAGTGCCACTGCCGCAAATCTGTTGTCCACCTTTCCTCTCCGGTTCCCATGACTGAGCTTTGACTTGGCTCTTCCAACACTCTCTAATGGTACAGCTGACATGAAAATGTAAGACATTCTTCAATAGAATCATACTTTCCATGAGCCGAGCCACAAAGAAAAGGGCCAACATCCATTCTCCCTTCTCGTGGTAATGACCTATTTTTCATTCTGGTCTTACTCTTCTGTCCATTCCAAGCAACTCATGAGGAATGTCAATTCTACTCGGTTCTAGAGGTAGGGTACGTAGTTCAGGCTAAGGAAATAAGTGTCATCTTATGTCCTGTGGCCACAGAGCAGAGGTGAGGCCTCACCTCAACCATGAAGGCCGGAGAAGCCCTTGGCTTCTTTTCTTGCCCCCCTCAGATGGGCTGGAGCTACGTAATTTCCTTCCCATGTGGAAGGCTAGAGCAGGTCAGGGTTGGGTATTTCTGTTCCCTCTGGTTGGTTGGGTTCTAGTAAAACCCAAGATAGTTGGGAAAACAGTTTCTCCTGAGGATGGGCCTTGGGAAGATATTTCAAAATGGCTGGTTTCTTTCTCCTCCTGCCAAAAGCATGGAGTGGGGGCTTTTCTTTGATCTTCAGCCTGAGAACCTCAGACACCCTCTGGAGGTAAAACTCATGGAAGGCCGGGGCTCAGGGACTTGTCCGCACTGGTCCTTCTATTTGGCACCAGCCCAGCATCTGCTCTCAGGATTCTGTTCCAGGTTCGCTGTGATGCACTGTGCCCGCCTCTCTCTTCTATTTGAGGCTAGAGGTTTGGCCAGATTTCAACTGTCTGATGGATCTAAAAAGAGTTGTTGATTTTCACGTCATTCAGGGCTTTTCTTTTTGGTAGGAGGGGAGTGACGGCTTCCAAGTTCCTTCTGTGTCAGACTGGGAACTGGAAGCCTTACTGATTACTTTAAAATAAGATCTGTACTTTAGGGTGCCCTGGTGGCTCAGTTGGTTAAATGTCCAACTCTCAATTTTGGTTCAGGTCGTGATCTCATGGTTTGTGAGTCTAGCCCTGCCCTGGGCTCTGTGCTGATAGTGAGAAGCCTGCTTAGGATTCTCTCTCTCTCTCTCTCTGCCCCTCTCCCAATATGCTCTTCCTCCCTCCCCCCCAAAAAGAGAACACTTTTGTGCTTTAAAGCCTACTTATTTCAAAATTATAAGCCAACAACACAACTGATGCAAAGATCTTTCACCACACACAGTCAATCAGTCAGAAAACCTACAAGTTACTTTGATGATGATGGGCCCATTTTGGGGGGTCTTCAGACACAACTCCTGTATGAAAAGTGCCAACAGGAATTTACAATTTAGCTGAGAGAACATCAGTCAAACACCAGAACCAACCCAAGATCGTTCTAGTAATTTATCAGTAACAGCATTCTTCCTGGGAACAATGCAAATTTCACATTCTCAACTGAGTAGTGAGAGTATTCAGGAAACTTTAGTAATGCATTAATTTTAGTTTAAAAAATTTAGGGTCTTGTAAACAACTCACTTAATAGAATATTAGAAAGCAAACCACCATAAAAACTTCAGGTGGACCCTGGCACTCTACTGTGAGCTGAGGACTGTTCTTTGAGAATTATGAATGGAACCAGCTATGAGCAAATAATCTGGTCTTTGGGGTCTTTTGTTGTTGTTCCTTTTAATTGAGGTGAATGAAATTCACATAACCATAAAAAGTGTGCACTTGAGTGGCTGTTAGTGTATTCACAGATTGTTGAGTAACATATTAGATAATCTCTCTCCCCAGCCGCAGTTCGCCACAAACTTACTTTCTTCTATCTCCTGGGTCTTCCTACTGTGTCTGCATATATTATGTAAAAGCAGTCAAACAACATGTGACCTTTTGTGTCAGGCCACCTTCACTTAGCATAATGTTTCTTTTTGTTGTTGTTAAAGTTTATTTTATTTATTTTGAGAGACAGAGAGACAGCATGAGTGGGCGGGGGGCGGGGGGGCTGAGCGAGAGGGAGAGAGAGAGAGAGAATCCCAAGCAGGCTCCGCAGTGTCACCACAAAGCCCAATGTAGGACTCAATCCCATGAACCATGAGATCGTGACCTGAGCCGAAATCAAGAGTCAGATGCTCAACTGACTCAGCCATCCAGGCGCCCCTTACCATAATGTCTCTGAAGCTCACACTGAACCCCGTATCAATACTTCATTGCTTTTTATGGCTGAGGAACATTGCAGTATATGGATAGACCAAGTTTGCTTACCCATGATTATTCATGGGCACTTGGGGTGTTTCCACCTCTTGGCTATTTGGCTATCATGCTGTTATAAATAATCACATACAAATTTGTGTGGACATAGGTTTTCACCTCTTGTGGGCATCCGCCAGCGAGTGGAATTGCTGGGTCAGTGTGGTCACAGTATGTTAAAAGTTTTGAGGAGCTACCAATCTGTTTCCCATAGTGGCCGCACCACTTTACGTTTCTGCCAGCCAAGTATAAGGATTCCTATTTCTCCACATCCTTGTCGACATTTGTTATTTTTCTTTTTGCTTAAAGTCATCTTAATGGGTATGATGTGGGATCCCAGGGTGTTTTTTTTTTTAATGTCTTTTATTTATTTTTGAGAGACAGAGAGAGACAGTGCGAGCAGGGGAGGGTCAGAGAGAGAGGGAGACAGAATCCAAAACAGGCTCCAGGCTCTGAGCTGTCAGCACAGAGCCCAATATGGGGCACGAACCCACGAACTATGAGATCATGACCTGAGCCAAAGCCGGCTGCTTAACCAACTGAGCCACCCAAGCGCCCTGCAGTGTGGTTTTGATTTGCATTTCTGGAATGCCTGATGATGACGTGTTTATTAACTTACTTGTCAGGACCTCTGTACATTATTAAAAAACTATTGAGGATCCCAAGAAGCTTTAATCTGTGTTAATCTGTGTCGTTATAGCTAGTGATACCATATTTAGACACTAAAACCAAGAAATTTAAAAAATGTTATTTATTAGTTCTCTCATAAACAATAGTAATAAGTTCATTATATATTAACAACAGAGCAATGGCATCATCAAATATCATGTAGTTTCTGGAAAACTCCACCATACACTTATAAGAGGATGAGCATGATAAAGGTAAATAACATCTTAATAATTATAAAAAAATTTGATCTCCTAGATCTCCCTCCCCAAAATTAGTAATGATAATTCAATTTTACTGAAGATAAATAACACTAATTTTTTTGTTTGTTTGTTTTCTGGTCTGAGATTTCCCTCAACTCAGAGAAATGAGCTTTCCCATGAAAATTCCCACGAGTTTCCCCAGAGAACATGGGGAGCGGATGTGGACGCTGGATTGTACTTGACTAGTCATAGAAAGGGCGGAAAATGGGTCTTTAGTCTGGGTACGGACCTACTGCCTGCCCGTATTTTTAAATAACACTATTTTGGCCTTTCAGAAATGAAAACTGGCTGTTTTTAACTTTTCACGAATCTCCTTAATCACGTGATTTTTGAGAGCGGGTGGGCATGGAGACGGAGAACCCAGTGGTTCTCCAATGGGGTCCCCAGACCTGAGCAGCATCCCCTGGAACCCCAGACCTGCTGGCTCGGAGCCCCCGAGGTGGGCACTGGGCATTCTGTGGTCCAACAGGGCCCCAGGGGATTCCGATCTGCTAACGGTTTGAGCTGTTCCCACGTTACATTCTGTCAGCGTATCTGCCACCTGCTCCCTGCCCACTGCTTCTTTCCTTCTGTCCATAAACATCAACTGTTTTAATCCCTCGTCCGCATTTTTATGATGCTGATTTGGAAATGTAGACATTCACACATTATGCGTCTGTCTCTAAACCTCACACTCAGCAGACCAAATTCAGAGAATCACTTATAGCAAGCCCACAGAAACTAACTCTTAACGGGGCGTATTAGGGATACACAGGTAGGGTTTTTTCATGGATACAGCTCATCACCTGCGAGTTAGTTTGCCCGTCTTTCCTCAGCTCACCTCCAGTAAAATCCTCTTAAGTACTGAAGCTCTGTGATCCCAAGGGCTTGGCTGCCCTGTGTCGGTGTTACCTAAAGACCACTCTGCCCTGGCTTCCGTTTAGAAATTCACAACTGAAGGCTCAGTGGAAGGAGGCTGGTTTAGAGAAAGGAGCCCAGGATAAAGAGATTCGGAGTTACCAGTTCAGAGTTCTCGGACGGGGTGCATTATGGGATGTGGCCAGGAGAATGGATGAATCAACCAGAAACTGGGAATGGGATCTGCATCTGCATCGATCACTGAAGAGTCCAATTACATAGGGTGGGGAGAGTGTGTGTGTGTGCGCGCGTGTCTATTTTGTGTGTGTCTATTTACATTCCATGCTCGGGTTTTTCTTGGGATTTCTAAACTGGGAGGTTAGGATGAAACGAACATGAAGCCACTTTTCTTTATCCCGTCTGTGGTGTGGAGAGAGTCCCTTGCTGTTGCAGCTTTAATGAACATGTAGACATGAAAATAAGACCTTGAGTTCTGGTTGTCCCTCCCTGTTCCTCCATGACCTTGGAGTTGCTGCTCGGAAGCAGGTTGCGTTCCCTCATTGACACGATCGAGCTGGCTTTGTAATGAGGTGCAGGTGCCTGGTGCTCTGGCACATGACTTCCGAGCTTTCCAAACCCAAGGGCTCTCACGGGAGCCGCGACTTGGGTGAGTTTCGACTTCTTTGATTTTGCTTGTGCTCCACGATGTCTGTGAGCTGTTCTTGGCTTCTTCCCACTCCCGCTTTTCTAGATTGTTCTTCTACTCTTCCTCCTGTAATGATATACCCACAGTCAGAGGTGTAATGCTGCACTAAGAAAAATGTGACCCCCACCCTAAATTGCCATGTAGGAGCATTCAACATAAGCCCCCATTGACCTGCTAACTTAAAATTCCACCCCCAGATCCTGACATCCGACCCAAGGCCTCTCCATGCCTCTGGGAGCCCAGACCGGCTGCCCCACTTCCTTCCAGGTACAGGTGTGGAGGCTGAGCAGGTGTCAGGGAATGCACCCCGGGACGGACTCCGCTTTGCTGCTGACCCCCACGGGTGTCCTGCCCTTTGCATTTCATACTGGTGTGTAGTGCCTAGAGGTCCCCCTGTCACACTCGAAAATCTGGGCTCATTCCCGGCCCATCCAACTTCCTTAACCCTCATTTCCAACCAGCTGGCAAGTCCTGCTAATTGGACCTCCTTACATATTTCTTTTTTTGTTTGTTTTATTTATGTATTTATTTAACACCTATTTATTTTTGAGAGACAGAGAGACAGAGCGTGAGCGGGGGTGGGGGCAGAAAGGGGGGGACACACAGAATCAGAAGCAGGCTCCAGGCTCTGAGCTGTCAGCACAGAGCCTGACGCGGGGCTCAAACCCACAAACTGTGAGATCATGACCTGAGTTGAAGTTGGACGCTCAACCTACTGAGCCCCCCAGGTGCCCCAAGTATTTTTTGATTCCTGTCCTCCTGACCTAGCTCACGTTCACATGGTCTCTCGTGTGGATTATCCCACCATGCCATAATCAAGCTGCCACCATGATTACTTGGCCCCTCAAATCTAACGTCTGTTGTAGGCAGACTGTTCCTAGGACCAGTGCTCTCATTTGTCCCATAGGTAAAGCTGCTGCGTCTCTCTGGTGGCCCCAGGATAGGGTCCGAGCCCCTCGGTCTGACCTGGTCTTCCATGATGTGATCATTGTCCACCTGTGCAGCGCACGGTCACCGCTGCCCACGCTCTGCACATCCTGGTGTTCAGAACTGCTCGACTTCCCCCAGATGCTGTCACGCCCCTTCACGTCACCTCACCTGTCCCCCACTCCCCCCGCCTGGCAGACGTCTCCTGCCTTTCTTAGTCTGGCCGTAGGCACCCTTGACTCAAAACGCCTTGCTAGGAGCCCCATGTACGGTTAAGTGTCCTTTCTCTTTGTTCCTATAACATCTGAATCTTGGGCTTTAAGAAATTGTATTTGAAATCTGTATTTTTTCTCCTTTTCTCCTCCACTAGCCTGTAAGCTCCTTAGAGTGGGGGCTGTTTGTATTCACCCTTGGGCTCCTAGGAATATTCTCATAATAGTTTTTTTAATCGAGACAGGATTGACATGTCCCACTGTGTAAGTTTACGGTGCACAACATGCTTGTAGATTTTTAATATATCGTATTTACATGTGTCCACATGATTACCACCGTAGCGTTAGCAAACGCCTCCCTCGTGTCCCATAGTTAGCGTTTCTTTTCTGCTCTGAGAACCTTTAAGATCTAGCCTCTCAGCGACTTTGATGCATATAATACAGGATGCGTGACTGTAATCTCCGTGCTGTGCATCCGAGCCCACCTTCTCATTGCAAGCCTGTGCCCTTTGACCAACATCTACGTAAGAGATATTCTATAACTGTTTTGAACTCTATGGAGGACAGTAGGTGCAGAAAAGGGAGAATAATAGTAACGAACTGTGCTGAGTGATTTTCATAATTGAAAACTTCTAGTTTCTCGCCAGCGCTGCACTATATTTCCATCTGATGATGGAAATGTTTCGCATCTGTGTTATCCAATAAAGTAGCCCTGTGAAACACTATTAAACACTTGACATGTGGCTAGTGTAACTGATGAACTGAATTTTTAATTGTTTTTCATTTAGTTAAGTCTAAACGTAAGTGTCCACATATGGCTCATGGCTGCTGTATAGGCCAGTACGGTCCTGGCCTTTCCCCAGCCCGTACTCGGTCCAGAGGAACATCTGATCTCTCCCTACCTTGTTCACAGCTCCCGTGGGGCCAGGAGCTGGCAATGGTGTGCTGGTGAATGACTAACACCGAGCTCTCTGAAAAAGTGGCCGATTTCATTGGTGCAAATGTTCCCAGCACGCCCAGCTTCGAGCTGCCAGGGTGACGAAACCAAACTCAGAGCTGGGAAGAGAGTTGTGGCAACACACCATCATGGTGCATGATTCCCCGATACAGGCACGATAGGCGTAAGTGACTCGGAGAACAAATAAACTAGTAAAATAATTAGTGGTTAATTTTGAGTAGTTATTGTTTTTAATATAAATTACTCAGTTACGTTTATGTACTTACTTTTTGGTACTGGCTACGTTTAAAGATAGTTCACAGAATTCCTGAAAGTGTAGCTTCTGGCCCTCTGGAGCCAGCGTAAGCCAGATCTTGCTTATCACTGGCTCCTAGTAATTTGTCCAAAAAAATAAAATTAGTCAAATGTAGGATTGCATGTGGCCACAAGAGGGCACCATCGGATGAAATTAGAGTCTAGGAAGGATTTTGTTTGTTTTTGTTTTTTCCCCCCAGCTCTCTGGTAGAAGGCTCAGTTTGAGGAATGAGTTTGAGTCTCCTGGAAGACTAATTCTGGGAGAGCTTATGGGAATTCATAGATTCAGCTGTTTGTCATTTTACAACGTAAATTCCAAACCTTTACCATTCCCAAATGGCGTCATCCCTTTGTGTCTGAAGGCTTCTAATCCCCAAGCTCGTAAATGAAAATTCCTTGCTAGGTATGAAGTCTCGCCTGCAAAGGGAGGGGAGGGTCTCCCGCGTGTTGAGTTCCTACAACGTACTGGCTACTTGACACGCTTCACCCCACGTCATCCTAAAATAACGCCTCAGGAATCCACTAAGGCCATAGGGGAGTTGCTGGACGGTCAGGCACGAGAGCAGCTCCCCGTATAGTAACCCTCGGGGGCTTGCCTTCTGCATCGCAGTGATTTGCACTTTTTAATTCACACGAGGATTATCAGGAGTGTCCGGTGGGCCTGGCGACCAATAAGACAGCAAAAGAAACCTGACGGTCTTCCTCCGCCTGGGCTAACTGTAAGGTCTGACAGCTCGGGGTTTGGGGGTGAATCTGTGTCTTCTAGGGTGCTGCCCGGGAAGTTATATCACGGCTGGTTAGACTGCACACTTTGGGGGTGGCGCCTTAGGGATGCCCTGGGGAGTCAGGAGAGTAACAGAGTCGGTCTACACTCCACTGTCTAAGGTGAGGGAGAGCCGGGCCCTTTAGCGTGTGGAATGAATTCACTCTCTTGACCCTCGATGCTGTCTGTCTAGTGCAGCGGTTCTTAAGCAGGGGGCCTGAAAGCACAGCATCAGTATTACCTGGGATTGTTTAGAAATGTCAGTTTTCAGGCCCCGTCTCGGACCTGCTGAATCAGAAACTTGGGGGCGGGGGGCTGCTACTCCGAGTTTTAACAAGCCCTCCAGGAGATTCTGAATCACAGGTCCACCCAAGGTCGAGACCCCTGGCCCAGCACAGAGTTGACGAAACTGGACGCAAGGGTGCGAAGTGTCCCTGTCTTTGTTTCGGCAGGGGTCATGGCCCCAGGCTTGTGGGATCGAGCCCTACGTCAGACTCTGCACTGACAGTGTGGAACCTGTGTGGGATTCTCCCTCTCCCTCTCCCTTGGCCCCTCCCCAGCTTGCACTCTCTCCCCCTCTCTCTCTCAAAATAAGTAAACATTAAAAGAAACCGGACACACATGTATTCATTGCGTCTGAGGGGCTTTAAAGCAGAGCCAGTATCTCGGGCCGGAAAGTAGGTCTGTGGTCTCCAGGACACAGGGGAGATGGGGGCACTGTGGGGTACCGGCTTTCTCCTCGCAGTGCCGGGAATGTTCTAATGTGTAGTGAGATGGTGGTGGTATAGACGCAGCATTGCTACAACCCGCTGAATTGTGCACTTTAAAATGGTTACGATGATGAATTTTACCTCAACTAAAAAAGAAAAAGGAAAGAACTAATATTGGGGCCCCCCTCTTAGAGGTTCTGGCGGAGACCAAGCACTGGCATCCAAAAACAACCTCTCCTGGTTGTTCTAACCTGCAGCCACCGTAGAAAACTAAGGCGCACATGGGTGGCGGCGGGTGGAGGGCTCTGGCGGGAGTGTCTGCCACGGTGTAGGGGCGCGGAGAGCGCAGGTGCATGTGCCCACCGGTCTCCTGGCCCAGGGACGGGCCGGAAGGTCTCAGGCTCTAGATTCACGTTGTGGTTTTGGCCTCTGCCCTGCAACCCGGCTCGTGTTCCCAGATCGGTTGGCCTGTAGTTATCTCAAAGGTTCTGAGACGGTGGGTCATGGGCCCGGTCATGAGAGAAGCAGGAAGCCCGGCACACAGTGGCGCTCAACCATGCCATTTCCTGCCCTTTCCTTCTTGTTGATCGGCTCTGTGTGGGCGTGTGCCGGCCAGTTCTCTCCCTGCTGCCCCCTCCCCAACTGCTGCTGGCTGGTGGGAGGACAGGGGGGGCAGGGGGGGGAGCATGGGCGTCACCCTCCAGCTGGGACAGGGGCCTCGTGACCGCGTGTGCACTCACCGTCTCCGCTGCCAGGTGAGCAGGCTCAGAAGGACGACGCTGACCAGCAGGAGGACGCAGCCGGCCACTGCCAACAGAGAAGGGGTTCAGCCGGGGCGCCGGGCGAGGCCCCGTGAGCAAGGGTCCCCCAAGAGGAGAGCCCCCCCCGTCAGAATGCAGCTCCCGCAGGAAGCGAATCCTGGGGGCTCAGGGCCCCGGGCGGGAGGGGTGGGGAGCTGGGAAAGGGCTTGGCGCCTTGCCGCAGGGGCCTGGCTCTTGAGGGGGAGTGAATGGACAGGCACTCTCTTCAGAAAGGTTCAGAGGCCTCAGTGAAGGAGGCCATGAGTGAGGGCTGCCATGGGCAAGAGAAATGTCGAAATACAAGGATAAATGGTAAACACATGAGCATCTCTCGAAAGTGTTCATATTTCCCAAATGCTGCTTTCCTAGGGTACTGGGGCTGTCTGTCTATTTATCTCCTATCTACCTACTCACCTACCTACCTGTCTACCTACCTGTCTACCAACCCACCTGCTATCCATCCATCCATCCATCCATCCATCCATCCATCCACCCACCCACTTACCTACCTACCTACCTACCTACCTGCTTGCTTATCTATTTGTCTGTCTGTCTATCCACCCATCTACCTACCTATCTACTTGCTTGCTTATCTATCTATCCATCCATCCATCCATCTCTCTATCCATTCATTCATCCACCTTATCTATCTACCTGCCTATCTATCTATCCACCCGCCCACCTATCTACCTACTACCTACCTACCTACCTGCCTCTGCATCTAACCATCTGTCTTAGGTGTGCCTGACAGTCTAGTTTTCTTTCTCTCCTCCAAGCTCTATTGGTATATAATGGGCATGTAACCTTGTTACATCTGAGGTGTACAAAGTATGGATCTGATGTGAGTCCATATTACAAAATTATTACCACAGTCGCGGTAACTTCACCCCCTCCATGCCTCATAATGACCATTTCTTTTTTGTGGTGAGAACACTTCCGATTTACCCTCGTAGCAAACTTCGAGTGTACAACACGGTATTGCTGACAGTAATCACCATGCTGGACGCTAGATCGCCAGAACTTACTCATCTTCTAACGGGTAGTTTGTGCCTCTTGACCAACGTCTCTCCGTCTGCCTCACCCCTACCCTCATCCCAGTCCCTGCAGCCACCACTCTGCTCTCTGTGTCTATGAGCTTGGGTGTTTTTTCCTCCCTCAAAGCCTGTTTTTCTCTCGTACCAGGAAACAATTGTACTGTTTATGGGAGCTGTGTGTGTGTGTGTGTGTGTGTGTCTTTCCGTGCTTATACTGCATCTCTTCCCCTCACCTCCCTCACCTCCCCGTCGCACCCACAGGCCACAGTGGATTTTGTCATTTAGGATCCGTTAACTTCTCGGGGCTGGTTTGGGACTTCCAACCAGCTTACTCTAACTGATTACTGTGCGTTGATGTTGTTAATATGCAAATGAGTCTTTTACTCCTATAACTCCTACACAGTGTAAGGAGGGGGTTATTTTACACTAACCACCCAACCCACCCACCCGCCAGACCAACCAGGCAACATATCGCTCGGTCTCTGTTTGGGGGACGTTTCGTCAGTAGCAGAAGGGACCCCTACCCACCTGCTATCTGATACTCGGTCGTGAACACGAAGGACTCCGCGGTTCTAGCTACTTCCGTATGTTTCTGGAAATCTGTGCAGAAGAGAGACGAGGAAATGCTCGATTTTTGCGGATGATCGGACCCACAGGCTGGAGAGGGTCCTGAGTTCTCAACGAGCGGGAGCCGGAGGCTGACAGGGCTGCGGAAGGCCAGCATGTCCTCCTCCTGCCCCGAGCCACCAGCCTCCTGTTCTGCCTCATCCTGACGCTTGGTCTGACACGTTTGAGGGGCGGGAGGCGGGTGCGCGATCCCGAGCCCTCGGCTGCAGGGGCCGCTTGGGGCGAACCCGTCCCCCTCGCTGGCGTGACGGTTTCAGGGCCCAGCTTTTGCGCCTGCAGCCCTTCTAGACGTACCTGTAGTACTTGTCGGTATTGAGGGACAGAAGGTGTCGCTGCCAGGAGGAGCTTCAGTGGGGGCTTGAGACTCTTCGTCATCTGGAGGAGAGAGGGGGTGATGGAGGGGGAGGGCGGGGGTCTCACGTACGCCCGGCCCCCCGGGCGCCCAGAGCCAGGTGCGAATCTCAGTTCGAGGCCCATCGTCTGGGGCCACAGCACCGCGATGTCAGGGTCACGGGCAAGGGGGTGAGCGGTCCCGGCGGCGACAGGGAGTCTGGCCCGGATCCTGGCCGAGCGAGGCTCTGGCAGCTCCTTGTCCCCAAGCTTCCTCGTGAGCCCCGGTTTCCTTCTGTGGCTCGGAAACCAGTCATCATAATACACGCTCCCCTGAAACACCGCATGAAGTAGACACGCACAAAAGGACAACTTTTCTCTGTGACAGGGTCCCCGTTCCCGGTGGGTGGCTCCAGTTCCCCGGGGCCCTGTCCCGCCTTGTCGTCCTGGCTAGCATGTGGCTCACTGTGGAGGCGTGCTTCGGGAAGAAAGCACAGCGTCCCCAAAGAGTCCAAGAGGGAAACACAGGGTATGGGAAGTGGCAGTGTTCAGGGATATCATCAAAGAGAGGTGACTGCCAACTGACCCGCGGGCTGGACCCGGGCACCCGGATGCCCCTCACCCTCTCCGCTGTGCATGGGATGTGGGTTCTGCTTGCCTTTCCTGCTCCCAGAGGCCACTCCAAGGGCACAGCCTTGAGAAGGTGACATGGTGCTGAGGCCACCGGCACAGCACACGTGACTGAGCCCAGGGAAGGCCTTTTCGGAAACTCTTAACATCTGGCGAGCGAGTGCGGCGATCTATTCAACTGGCCGCTGCCCAGGACAAGCCTCCTGTGTAGGTTTCCTTTGCTGTGACAGTTGCCACCTGCCAACAGTGGCCTGCCTCTTTCTTTGGTCTCTCCCTGCCAGGCTCCATTTATGGGGGTGGTTTCAGATTTCACCCAGGGAAACTCCCAGGGAAGGTTACCACCAGGCAGGTGGAGAGCGAAGAGGCCTGTAACACTTAGGGTTGGTTCCATGTAAGTGGCTCTGGTTGTAAAAATAGTAATACACTTTCAGAATGAAAATAGCAGACCTCAGCATAGGTGGGTTGTATTCGTGTGCGAAAGAGCGTGTGTGTGCGTGCACGTGCGGGCGTGCACACGCGTGTGCTTGAATAGGCTGCTTCCCTGCACGTTTGCACTTTTATCAAAGTGCAGGTGGGGGTTACAGAAGAAGGGGCCTGCTAACAGCAGAGCGCTGTGGGAATAATGAGTTTACATCGTACACTGGTAAACGAGAAACGCATGGGTGGCAGGCTGGACCTGCCCTTCTGAACAGGAGGGAGTGTTGGTAGCTTAGAAGCAGTCATCAGATTTCAGGATCAGCTAGCAAGGGGCAGCATTGTCACCAGTGAGGTAGCATCTGGCATCCTTTGGGACACTCGAGAGGTTTTCCCTCCTCTTCCATCTTCTGCCATTTGTCCTTGCTCAGCGTACAGGGAAACTTACCTCTCGTCTATTTTCTAGAATGAGCAAAAACAGAGGCCCAAGGAGGTGAAGTGTTTTGCCCAAGGTCACGTGGCTGGTCGGTCAGGAATTCCACCCCGGTCAGCCTGATGGAAAAAGCAGGGTGGTGGACCCACAGAAGGTGCCACCATACCTGGAGACCGGCTATCCTTCCTTTCACTTATGCACTTGAGCTGGGGCCACGTCCACTTTGTCTTCCCACAGATCATTTTGCAGATGCTCACGGCAGGACCCCACTGTAGGGCTCTGAATCCCTGTGCACACTGGTAGCGAACTGTCTGCCCCACCACAAAATGGTAAATTCTCCTTGGATGTTCATATTCCCAGGGCGGAGGCTCGCTGCAGTGACCTGGAAGAGGGAAAGGAAATTCTCAAGGCAAGTTGGTGACAGCATGGTGAGTGAAGCCACGTTCCTCTTCTTAGACCCTAGACCTTGGTTCTTATTATATTGTTCATTCATTCGCTCATTCATCCGTTCTTTTATTCAACCAATACATATTGAGAATGTCTCTGTGTCAGGAACCTGGCCAGGCTCTGTGCGGGAAGGCACGCAGACCCAGTCACTCCTGCAAGAGTGGACAATCGATTGAATGAGGGAGACATATGAGGGCAGGATGTACTGAGTATTATAGTTGAGGAGCAGACACCTGCTGTGGGAACACAGAGGAATGAGTATTTACTTCTGGTGATGGTGAGAGTTCCATGAGTGGATAAGAGTGGGAAGGGCAGTCTTGGCTGCGGGATAAAGGTAGGCTCAATCCCATTTGGGCCAATGATATGTGAAGCCCACCCTGGATCTCACTGCCAAGTGAGGACGCACATCCTTGGGTTGTGGCCTGTGGCCATCTTGGGACCATGGTTGAAGGACTGAAGATAAAGTCAAAGCCACAAGGAAGGAAGGGCTGAGGGAATCTCAGGAAAACGGAACCTGATCTCTTGTCAAGCCATGCCTAGCGCTCGCTCTGTGTGAGCCCTACCGAGGCCTCTGAGAGTGTCCCACACTCTATAAACTTCTACCTGCCCAACTAACACCCAAGCATGACTGGTTTTCAACCCCAGTGATCATGTCCTGCTCTGACTTATTCTCAGGATTCCCAACCCCACCCCAAGCCTGGACATATGGAGACACATGTGTCCTCTCTCCCTAGACATGTGACCCTACATGTATGCTCTGACTTTCCAGACCTTCCACAATCCAGTTACCCAAGATGACCTTTAAAGTGCCCCAGAGGGAAGTCCCAGGGAGGGAACCGAGGGGTCCTGTCTCAAGGGATCTGCTCTAGTGGAGTAGCCTGCAAATCATGACCAAACTCGTGTTTTAGTCCCAGAATAAATTTCTTTTACACCCAATAAAATCCACAACGGCCCAAACCTGTTTAAATTACATTTGCTTCTTTCACACAAAAACGCCCCCATTAAGACGATGTGTGAAAGGGCCCCTGGCCAGAAGCAGTGCTTATCTCTTGAAGAAGGACAAATGCATTTTGAAATGCCAGTCAGTACAATGTTGGGCGTACAACATAAAAACATCGCATTGCAACAACACCCCTGGATTTGTCTTTTATTAATAAGGGAAGCTGCAAATAAATTCAAATTAATTAAAAATGAGGAATCAGTTGAAAGATGATTCCCCAGCCTCATGAGGAGACCTGAGGTCTTACTCCTAAATTGTATGGGTTTAGCCAGGAATTTTAACCTCTTTATATCTCAATTTCTTCAAACAATCAAACTAATAGTCCTGCTCCTAGACTCACCGGGTTTTGAGGTATGAGGTTCAAATGAAATTGTATACACGATGATAAACTTTTTTGTAAGGTTATCCCATTAGCACAGGACAATAGGATCTTGTGAGGTCAGTGGGTCTTCCACAAGCTCAGGTTTTCCTAACGGGCTCTATGTCTTCCTGACACGATGACGGGAGTGCAACAGGATTCATTTCAGAGTTGCGGGAGCAACTGGCTAGTTAGTCACGGTGCCCACTCCCCCCACCCCCCAGCCCGTGATCTAGGCGGTGTCTGCAGGTTCAGAACTCACCAGTAGGGTTCATTGTCTTATACTGAAGGGGAAAACACAGAGCATTTCCTTGAGGGCAGGGATGGTTGTCAACTCATGTTGGTGTCTTCTGTTGGCAGCGTTGGGCACAGTTAGTCCCCACATGTGTTTTTTGAATTGAGTTCAGTTGAACTGCATTGAGCTGAACTGAACTGAATTGAGCTGAACTCCACTCAGCCAGCCTCCACACCAGGAGGAAGCCCAGCGCCCACGCTGGGCTGAGACACCGAGCAGCTCTACAGCCTGCAAACGCGGCCGCTGCACGGCAGTTCTTGTTTGCCCGATGCCCTTGAAGAAGAGGCTACTGGGCAGGCTTCCCTCCTTTGTGAGACACACGGGAAGAGAAGAGTTGGCTCCCAGGAGCCGCTCAGATTCACTTCTTACCTGGAAGGTTAACTTGGTCCATGGGCTGCATTTGGCTCTGCAACTCCATGGATTTTTTTCCCTTCTGTTCTTCAGGCTTAGGAGTAATGTGTCCATCTGTGGTCCTTGGGGCTAGAGGATATGGATAGAATGAAGCAAATCACTTCACAAATGCTTAAAATAGAAAACACTCTTCGTGTATTCATTTACTCAAAAAGAATGTCTTTTCACTGCCTGCGACATGCCAGGCAGCATTGGGGTGCAGGGGTTACAAAGGGGAGCCGCACACCCGCCCTGCCCTTGGGGCGCTCTCGGTGTTGGCCCGTCAGTATCCCCAGGCATGATGACAGTGCTCTACAACATGTTTCTGAAAGAACTGGAAGAGTCTCTGGTTTTCGTGTGTCTCCCTAAAGGGAGTCCATTCTGCCATCCGTCTGCCAACCTTGTGGGCTGACTCCTTTGTCTCCCTAAGGGAGCTCATTTAAAAGTTAAAGGGATTCAATCTTAGCTCGAGGAGGAGAGAAGCCTCCTACAACCCTGTCTCCTTGGCAAAGGAGTTGACTGGGGGCCCTGCCTGAGGGGAGGGGGTTGGGATTCTAGTTGAAGGTCTGCAGAGGGTGTGCTGGAGACAGCATAGCAGCCATCTCGGGGCTGTGCAGTCCATGTGTGGCGTGGCTGAAACAGAACTCACTGTGGTTCACGGACACCACCTCCAGGGGTAAGAAATAAACAGATTAGGGGGTGCCTGGACAGCTCTGTTGGCTAAGTGTCCGACTCTTGATTTCGGTTCAGGTCGTGATACCAGAGTTATGAGATGGAGCCCCAAGTCGAGCTCCACTCTGGGTGTGGAGCCTGTTCAGGATTCTCTCTCTCTGTCTCTCTCTGTCTCTCTCTCTCTCTCCAAATAAATTAATAACTTAAAGGACAAACAGACCCACCAGTTTTCACCACGTTCTGTTATCACCGAGTGGATAAAAGACCTCGTAAAGAAATCAGCCTCGTGAGAGGTTTCAGGATTCAATTGAGAACAGATGTTCAGTAGCAAAACTATAGTATTAGAGCAACTTCCGCTTAGAAGGCCCCTTGGGGGTCATTCCCTCCAAGTTCCCCTCTGGCAGGTGACCAGCTCCCATCCCGAGCCAGAGGCCCCGCCTCCTCAGCTCACCCTCACCAGCAACGATGAGGTTTAGGACCCTCAGGTCGCTGCTGGCTCCCCTCACAGGCGGCATTGAGGGCCACGGAGTGCTCACGCCAGGTTCTGAAGTCCAGAGATAAAGAAATTCGGAGAGAACAACCTCCTCCTCCTCTCTGCTCTCCTAGTGCAGATCTGGGGGCTCCCCCAGCCCGGCACGGCGCCTGTGAGCCTGAACAAGGGGCAGCAGCAGCCTTTGGGGGCAGTGGGGTCTCTGGGGGGGATTTTCCCCATGCTTTGGAACGCCCGTTCCTGACGCTGGGCTGGGAAGGGCCCGGACTGATGATCCTTTCTGCCTCACCATACATTTGGCCTTGGAAGACATGCCCGGAAGACACCATGGCGGCCAGTGAAAATGTGGGTGATAGATAAGACTCTCAAATTCAGCGGCTTGGGCTTTTCCCTTTTAACTGTCGTCAGGGGAGGAACCGCCTCGCCCCCCCCCCCTTCCCCCACGCTCTGCTCTTCTCCCTGGAGCCTCTTCCTTAGGGCTGCGGAGACCGGCACTGACTGGGAGAGGGGCAGAGGCGCGCGGGGCCTGGCTGGGCGCTCAGGCTGCCACGTGGCTGCGGGGGTGGGCGGCCACGAGGGTGAGCTCTGGGGAGCAAAACGCAGACGAGTAGGTGCAGCCTTGCAGCGGATTTGGCCCACTGGAATTGTTAGTATCGCTCTTATTTTTTATATAGACTCAGTCTGACTCTTCTTTTTATATTTTTATTAATTTTTTAGATTGTAATAAGGGGCACCTGGGTAGCTCAATCAGTTAAGCATCTGACTTCAGCTCAGGGCATGATCTCATAGTCCCTAAGTTCAAACCCCACATCAGACTCTGCACTGACGTGTGGAACCTGCCTGAGAATTTCTCTCTCTCTCTGCCCCTCCCCCATCTGCACGCTCTGTCTCTCAAAATAAAGAAATGAGCTTTAAAAAACGTTTAAAGAATTGTGATGTTACAGATAGCATAAGACTTACCACATTCATCGTTTTTAATGTACCGCTCAGTGGCATTAAGTGCACTCACAGTGGTGCCAACTAGATTGCTTCTCGAATTGTTCAGTAATTATTAGTATAACGTCTGTTCCCTCTCTCCCCGCAAAATCTAAGCGCTTTGAGTGCGGGGCGCCCGAGTGCTCGATCAGTCCTCGGAACTGGGAGGCACTGCTTGAATATTTGTTCAGTGAATTATTTTCCGGAAACCACTGCAGTGAGTGGCTGGATAGTTGGGGCTGCCCGCTCGTCTGCAGGGAGCTCGGGCCCCTCCGGGGCTGCCAGGGGGCACTTACAGGTACTTATGCACTGGCACTTGTTCTCCCAGGAAGAGTGGCTCGCGTTTCCTGCGCACAGCATGAGGGCGGACCCGTTGCTTATCCGGCGGAAGCCCCTCCTGCACTCACAGTTCAACATGGTGCCCGTCTTGTATGTGAGGGCCTTGAATGTGGCGTGTTTGAGGTCGGGAGGGTTGTCATCGCAAAATTCTGCAAAGAAAAAGGGGCGTGTTAGGAGCTCAGGAGCCTCGGGTCACGTGCTCACATACTTCAGCCATGTAAGGATCTCATCACACATCCCGGCACGCTGTTTAATAAAGGATTGAGGGGCGCCCCGCAGCTTCCTAGGAACAAGCCGAGACTGTTGCCATTGTCCCGTAGACACGTTGGCATCAGAGACGGCACAGGATGGAACTTCAGCCGAGTTCCTCTCCAAATTACAGTATGTTTCAAGCTAAATGGATAGAAATGAATGGGGTTTTAATCTGAATATGCCTCGTGCTGGGCAAATCAGGAAAGAGAGGGGAGGACAAATTGTAAGGGGAAAGGGAGGAAAGGGAGCCGTGTACATTTCTTGGAGGCCCAACATGTGTCTGTGAGAAGTACTTCTCAGGAGATAAGGGTTGTCAGAATTCCTGCAATTAGTGATTCCATGCCCGCTCTTTCTTTCCTTCTTTCCTTCTTTCCTTCTTTCTTTCTTTCTCTCTCTCTTTCTTTCTCTCTTTCTTCCAAGAAATATATGTAAAGTGCTGGACCCAAAGTCTGGCAAGTAGGAAATGTGTATTTTTTTAAATCTATCTGCCCATCAATGAGTTTAGCAGATTCTTCTCATACCACAAAGACTTGACCCTTTCTCGGCCCCCTCACAAATGGGCACTGGCTTCCACCAAGGACACTTGAAATAGTGGCCAAATGCCTGGGTCTTAAGCGGGGACAAAAAGCGCTGCTCGAATCAGGAAGATGGCTCTATTGCATATCTTGCAACATGTTCTGTTTCAAGAGATTCAATTTCCAGAGGAAAAGCCACAGGTTGGATTAAGAAAGTGGAAAGGAAGGATCACAGGAAACAGAAGGCGAGAAAGAACAGCCGCTCCGCCCACCGGTCCAGGCACCAAATCTGGCCAATTGCCACACTCATTGCCGGTGGAGGACGCTACCAACTGCTTACTAATCGTGCAGTTGGAGTGAGGCTTCTCTGTGCCCTTGTACTTTGCCCAGCATCTTGCCTCGATGAAGGCCACCCTCATCCAAGACTCCGGATACCCCTGGTCTCCTGAGTAACAGAAGGTGGGGAGCACATGGCCAGCTCCCCCTCCTCTAAGAAGGGACTAAATGGAAGCAATTTGAATGGCTCGCAGGCCCAGCACGTAACATACGCACTCAGTAGATACCGGTGATCAATAAGGCAAGAAAGGTGGCGTGGTGGAACGGGGAAAAGCGGGCTTCTAGATCCTAGCTCCACCAGCTTACTAGCTAGATGGCTTCATTGCTTTCATTGATCTAAGGCTTGGCCACCTTTTCCGTAAACTGGGTATAATAACCATCATCATTTTACTGATTTGTTTTAAAGACTGCATGAAACGAAAAGGTAACCTGCAGGGTGCCCCACACGTAATAGATGTAGAAGAGATGTCAGTTTTTCTTCCTTCCTTTTTCTCTGTCCAGGACAGGAGAATTCAGATAGAGGCTGGGCTGAAGTTCTTTCCCCACAGCCTGTATCCTCAGAAGAAGGCGAGGATGTTCCCTCTCGTCACCACTTTCCAGCATGGGACTGGAAGTCCTAGCTAATGCAATTAGAAAGGAAAAGCAAATAAAAGGTAGATAGATTGGGAAGGATTAAGTTTTGTTTTCGCAGATGACATGACTGTCTGCATAGACAATCTTAAAGAACAGACAAAACCCCTACGGTACTAAGAAGTAATTTTAGCAGGGTTGCAGGATACAAAGCTAATGTACAAAAATCAATTGCTTTGCTACATACCAACAAGGAGTAAATAGAAATTGACATTAATAACACAATATCATTTATATTAGCACCCCCACAATAAAGTTCTTTGGGATAAATATAATAAAATAGCTACAGGATCAATATGAAGAAAACTATGAAACTCTGATGAAGATAATCAAAGAACTCAATAAATGGAGAGATATTTCATGTTCATGGGTAGGAAAATTCAATATTGTCAATATGTCTCTTCTTCCCAACATGATATTAGATTTGATGCAATCCCCAAAACATGCCCCAGGCAACTTATTTTGCGGACATCAATTCTGATTCTAAAATGATTCTAAAGCTTATATGGAGTGGCAAAAAACAAAACAAAACAAAACAAAAAAAACAAAAAAAAAAAAACCCAGAATAGCCGACACGATATTGAAGGAGAACAAAAATGGAGGACTGAAAGTACCTGACGTCAAGATTTACTGTCAAGCTACAGTAATCTAAACAATGTGGTATTGGTGACAGAATAAATGAATAGACCGTTGTAACAGAATAGAGAGTCCAGAAATAGACCCACACGAATACCTGATCTTTGACAGAAGAGCAAAGGCAATACCATGGAACAAGGCTAGTCTTCTCAATAAATGCTGGTGGAGGGGCGCCGGGGTGGCTCAGTCACTTAAGCGTCTGACTTCAGCTCAGGTCACAACCTCATGGTTCATGGGTTTGAGCCCTGCATCAGGCTCTGTGCTGATGGCTTAGCACCTGGAACCTGTCTTCGGATTTTATGTCTCCCTCTCTCTCTGGCCCTCCCCTGCTCATGCTGTCTCTCTTTCTCTCTCAAAAATGAATAAAAAATAAAATAAATGCTGGTGGAACAACAGGACGTCCAGATGCAAAGAAATGGATCTAGACATCGGCCTTATCCCCTTCACAAAAATTAACTCAAAATGGATCACAGACCTAAATGTAAAGCATGAAACTATAAAACTCTTAGAAGATAATAGAGAAGAAAGTCCAGATGACCTTGGCTTTGGTGATGACTTTTTAGATGTACCACCAAAGGCACCACCCATGGAAGAAAGAATTGAAAAGCTGGACTTCATTAAAGCAAAAAATTTATGCCTTCAAAAGACTCTGTCAAGGCAGTGAAAAGAAGCTGGAGACTGGGGAAAAAATTGCAAAATCTATATCTGCTAAAGGACTGTGATCTAAAATATACAAAGAAGTCTTTAATCTCAACAATGAGAAAATGAACAAACTGTTTTTTTTGTTTTTTGTTTTTTGTTTTTTAATGGGAAAAGACCTTAACAGCTACCTCACCAAAGAAGATACACGGCTGGGAAATGCGGGTGTGAAAAGGCACTCCACGTCATATGTTATCAGCAAGATGCGAACTAAAACAACGAGATACCGCAACCCACCTTTGGAACGCCCCAAATCCAGAGCACCAAAGGCTGGTGAGGATTAGAGGCAATGGGAGCCCTCAAACGCTGCTGGTGGGAACGTAAAAGGCACAGCTACTTTGGAAGAGAGTTGTTCAACTTCTCACAAAACCAAACACACTCTCACTGTACCATCTAGCAATCACACTTTTTTGGTATTTCCCCCAAAGAAGTTGAAAAGTTATGTCTACACAAAAATCTGCACACAGATGTTTTTAGCAGCTTTATTCATAATTGCCAAAACTTGGAAGCTCTCCTTAGCTGTCCTTTGATAGGTGAATGGTTAAATAAACTATGGTCCCTCCAGACAATAACACATTATTCAATGCTAAAAAGAAGGGAGCTTTCAAGCCGTGAAAAGACATGGAGGAAACTTAAATGCATATTACTGAGTGAAAGAAGCCACATAAAAATGCTCTTTAATGTATAATTCCAGTGACATTCTGGAAAAGATAAAACCATGGAGACAGTAAAACAATCCGAGGTTGCGAGGAGTTAGGAGAGGGGAGAGATGAACAGGCAGGGCAAAAAGGAATCTCACAGCAGTGAAAATACTCTGTGTGATGCTATAATGCTGGGTACGTGTCCTTATGCCTTTGTCCAAACCCACAGAATAAACAACACCAAGAGGGAAGCCTAATGTAAACTATGGACTCTGAGCGATGACAATGGGTCATTGTGAGCTCATCAACTGAAACAAACATACCGCCTGTGGGGGGTATTGATACTATGAGAATGTGGGAGGCTGTGCATGACCGAGGTCAGGTGTATCTGAAGACTCTCTGTACCTTTTGTTTGATTTTGCTGTGAACCTAAAACTATTTTAAACGATAAATTCAATGCAGAAAGAACAATGAATAAGCAACGGACATTCCCGGAGCTAGGTAAATAATCAAAGTAAGGGGGGTAAATAATCAAACTAAGGGAGGTAAATAATCAAAGTAAGGGGGAAGCTGTGACTTCTGCTTCCAGCCATGACAAAATTTTGGTACCAAAACAGCCTCCTGCTGAAAACAACTTTAAAACTAGACAAAATGTTTAAAAAAGCATTTTCAGGCATTTAGTGATGGGCAACCACATTGTTCCAGAAGAGGGAGACATGAAGTGAGCCCTGAATTCCTTTGCCACTAATACCTTCATGGCCACCTTCCTGCCAGATAGCACCCAAGTGGGACCCAAGCAGAGCCCTGGTCTCACTGACCTAAGGAGGAAAATAAATCAAGAGTTCTAGGTCACTGGCCTGGCTGGACTTTGGATACTCCCCCAAATAGACCCACCCTTATAAAGACTAAAGCCAAGGCCAACAGAAAGGAGGGTACACCAGCCATTTAAGTGCCTCTTAAAGGAAGACAACATACTCCAGACCTTCTAAAATGTATAATTCATAATATCCAGCAAGTTTTAAAAAATTCTGTGCATGCGAAGAGATAGGAAAATGTGACCCATTTAAAGCAAAAGGAGTCACTTGATGGAACATCTGGGTGGCTCATTTTGTTAAGCGTCCAACTCTTGATTTCAGCTTAGGTCATGATCTCATGGTTCATGAGATCAACCCTCATGTCAGGTTCTACAATGACACCGTGGAGCCTGCTTGGGATTCTCTCCCTCTTTCTCTGCTTCTCCTCTGCTGTCTCCCCTGCTCTCTCTCAAATCAATAAACTTTAAAAAAAAAAACTTAAAAAAAAAAGGAGTAAATAGAAACAGACTCTAAACTGACCCAGATTTGGGAATTAACAGTCAATTGACTGCCATTTATTTATAAGGAAAGTTTTAGGGGAACAAAGCCACACCCACTGATTGACATTCTGTCTGTGGCTGCTTTGTGCTATAATGACAGACTTGAGTGGCTACAACAGAGACTACCTGGCCTTAGCTGAAAATACTCACCCCCCCGGCCCTGTCAGGAGCAGACTGTCAACTACTAATTCTAAGGAAACATGGTGATAATGAGTGAATCAATAGGATGTCTCGGAAGATAAATCAAAACTATTGAAAGAACCAAGTAAAAATTATAGAACTAAAAATTAAAGTATCTGAAATAAGCGTAGCCACACCTTGAAGACAAATCAATAGAATTTATCCAAACTGATGAGCACAGAGAAAAAAATTTTCAAACAAAAATTTGAATAGACCTTTAGTGACCTGTGGGATAATATCAGATGGTCTATCGTATTTTTTTTTTTTTTGAGAGAGAGAGAGAGAGAGAGAGAGAGAGAGAGAGCAGGAGAGGGGCAGGGAGAGAGGGAGACAGAGAATCCCAAGTAGGCTCCTCATGTCAGCACAGAGCCCAATGCAGGGCTTGAACTCATGAACTGTGAGATCATGACCTGAGCTGAAGTCAGGATGCTTAACTGACTGAGCCACCCAGGCACCTCAGTCTATCATATTTAATTGAAGTCCCAAAAGCAATAGGAGAACAAGAATGGAGCTGAAAAGGTTTGAAGAAATAATCGCCAAAATATGTCTGAAATTTGATGACATTAACTTACATTTCTAAGATGTAGTTAGAAATGTAAGCAGTTAACTCCAAGCAGCATAAATATAAAGAGAACCAAACCTAGATACATCATCGCCACACTGCTGGAAACCAAAGATAATGAGAAAATCTTAAAAGTAGCCACAGAAAAAGGACACGTTATACACAGGGAACAGTAGTAATGGCGGACTTTCCTGCAGAAACAACACAAGTCTGAAAAGAATGGTAGGACGTATTCAAGGTTGCAAAAAGCAAAAAACAAACAAACAAAAAAAAAACACAAAACCCTGTCAGCCTGGAATTCTACCTAGAAAACATATCTTTCAGAAATGAGGATGAAATTAATATATTTTCAGGTAAATGACAGCTTAGAGAATTTGTTACCAGCACACCTGTGTTATAAAAGATAATGCTGAAGGAAGTTCTCCAGGCTATGTGGATATTATAACAGTTAGAAATACAGATCTACAGGAAATAATGAAGAGTGCTGGTAAATATTTATTTAGGTAAGTGAAAGGATCATCTTTTAACATCTTTGAAAGAAAACTTTAAAATTTAAAAAATCATGTATAGGGAGTTTTATTATAGATATAAACATAAATTATGTAATAAGTACAATATCAAGCTTGGGATAGAAAAGTGGAATGTTTCTAACATAGAGTTCTTAGATTGTGGAATGATACAATATTAAGCATAAGGAGATGGACGCATACTGGAAGGCTTAGAGAAACTGCCAAACAATAATACAAAGAGAGTAGCTAAAATGGCAATAAAAGACGTAAAGTATTAAAGCACTTATGTTGTTACCCAAAATTAAGAGAGAAAAGGGAGAATGGAGGAATACAAAGCCAAATGGAACACAGGAGAGAAACAGGCAGCAAGTGGGTAGACTTAAACCAACCACACAAGTAATTACATGAAACATACACCAAACACATACAATTAAAAGATGGAGACTTGCAGACTGGATAAAACAGCAGGACCCAACTCCATGCCATCTACTTGAAACACAAAGACAAGGATAGGTTGAAATTAAAATAGATAAAAAGCTATTCTGCAGACTATGCATAATAAAGCTGCGGCAGCTGCGTGAGTAGCAGAAAGTAGATTTCAAAATAAGAACCGGTGTTCACAGATGACTTGATTGCTTACATAAAAGTACTAAGAAATCTGCAAAGTAACTACAAGAATTTAGTAAAGTTAGCAGTTTCAATATACAAAAATCACTTGTGGTTAGTTCTTTGTGCCGAAAGCCACCAATTAGAAAATTAAAAAATGTAAAAACAATTTCATTTATGATAATATCAAAACCCATAAAATATTCATAAATAAATTTACAACAACTTGCAAGACTTTTGACCTGGAAACTCTGAAACATTGCCAACATAAGTTAAAGAACTATGTAAATGGAGAAATGTACAACATTTAAGGATTGGAAGATTTATTTTTTTTTAAAACAATGTCATTTTACCTTATATTTATCGATAAATTCAATGCAATTACAATTGAAAAAAAATCCAACATGCTTTTTGGTAGAAATTTGGCAAGTTGATTCTAAAACCTCTTTGGAAACCAACAGACCTAGAATCTCTATGACAATCTTAAAAATAATGTACAACTTTGGAGAATTAACATCATCTGATACCAAGACTTTCTATAAGTTGCAGTAACCAAGACAATGCATATTGGTAAAAGGATAGACAAGCAGGTGGGTGCTCTGGTGGCTCATTCCACTAAGCATCTGGCTAAGCATCCAACCTTAGCTCAGGTCATGATCTCATGCTTGTGAGTTGGAGCCCTGCGTCAGGCTCTGCGCTGACAGCTCAGAGGCTGGAGCCTGCTGGGGATTCTGTGTCTCCCTCTCTCTCTGCACTTCCTTGCTTATTCTCTCTCTCTCAACAATAAATAAACATTAAGAAAATTTTTTAAAAAGGATAGACAAGTAGAGTAATGGAACAGAATAGAAAGTCCAGAAATAGACACACACAGACATTCAGCTGATTGTTTTACAGATATTCCATGGTAGTTCAATGAGGGCAGGAAAATCTTCTCAACAATTGCTCTGAAACAAATGGATAAATAATGGGGGAAAAAGAACCTTACTCTACATATAAAAATTAATTTTAATGTGCATCTAAACATTAGAGATCCATACGTCTATTTATCCATAATAGGTGTACATATAAAAATCAAAACTCTTAAGCTTCTAAGAGGAAATGAAGGCAAATAGCTTTGCAAGTTAGGGACAGGCCAAGGTTTCCTAGAGAGGACCTCAAGCGCACCAGCCATCAAAGAAAAATAAATTAAAAACTTCTTCTCATCCCCAAGACATTAAGAAAATTTAAAGAAATAAGCAATAGACTGGGAACAAATGTTTGCAATGCATGCATCTCACAAAAAGACTTGTGTCCACGTTATATAAAGAACTACGAATCAATACTAACAGGCAAACAACCCAATAAAAGATGGGGAAAGACTAGAATAGTCATTTTCCAAAGAAGACAGGTAATTATCCATAAGTATACTCAACATCACCAGGCATCAGGAAAATGCAAATTGGAAACTACCTCCAAGTATCCCCTTAGAATGGGCGATAGATAAGACTGACAGCAGCAGACGTTGGAGAGAAGGTAGAGCCACTGGAACGCTCTCACTTGGCTGGAGGGAGTGTAACATGATACCATTCCCTGGAAAGCTGATGGTTTTGTGGTTGTTGTTAGTGAAGTTACCTATATACCTACCTACCCTATGATTCAACTCCTCCATATTTATCCGAGAGGAGTGAAAATGTATGTTTACAAGACTTCTACAAAATATTTATAGAGGCTTTCAATAATCTCGAAAACACCATGTTGAACAAAAGAAGACAAACACAAAATAGTACATACTGTTGGATTCCATTTGTACAAAGTTCGAGAAAAGACAGAACTAATGTATGGAAAGAAATCAGAATAATGGCTGCCTGTGCCGCGTTGGGTTGGCTGGAAGGAAGAAGGCGGGTGATGGGGGTGTTGATTATTCGGGGGTACGTATTGAAAAACTCATCAAACTGTACACTCAAGAACTGTGCATTTCACTATAATTTTGTCTCAAGAAAATCTGTTCAGAAATAAACTTAGCAACTCTCGTTAATTACTCATAAGCACAAATAATCCAGGACTGACCTCAGATGCATTTGGAATCTAATGACTCAATCACAAACCAAGAATGTTTCTAAACACTTAAATTTTCTCTTCTAAGGCACACACATTGCCTTTGAAGCAACTTGGTGTCCCTGAAAACCGTTTAATTGTGTGATGATATGCTTTTCTAAATAAGACCATGGAAATTCCCAGAGTCATCGCAAATTAGCCTAAATATCTGAGGACACGTGTCTTGTGGGGAGAAGGGGAATTCCACAACTTCTTTCTCCTGCAGACTTCGTTTTCATAAAAGCGTCTTTCCTGGAATTTAGAAACACTGAAACTTCTCTGACTATAGCCAAGAACCAGTAAAGAGCCTGGCTAGGATCCTTTCCCCTGGAATTTCTTGCCAAGCCTGTTTCAAATATCATCTGAAGAAAGCGGGAGGCAGGAGAGTGTGAGGAAATGCAGCCCTGAAAGATTCCTTCTTTATAAGGTAACTGGAGTGAATCTGTGACATTTTTAGCTTTCCTAGCTATCATAAAAGAATAAAAATAAAATAAACATGCAGTAGAACATCTAACAAACAAAAAGAATCAAAAACACTTCATCTGCGCTGAAGTTTTGCCCAGGAGCAAGGAAGGAGAACTCCAAGCAAAATGCCTTTAAATACTTTTCCATTATATTATCACTTCCAAAATGTCTTCCCACACAGCCTCACAGCCTCATTCATTCCCCCGTTTTACACCATAAACATTCTGAATATTCTTTTTTTTTAATTGTTTATGTTTTTTATTGAGTTTTGAGAGAGAGAGACAGCACGAGCAGGGGAGGGGCAGAGAGAGAGGGAGACACAGAATCTGAAGCAGGCTCCACCCTCTGAGCTAGCTGTCAGCACAGAGCCCACTGCCGGCCTCGAACCCACGAATTGTGAGATCATGACCTGAGCTGAAGCTGGACACTCAACCGACTAAGCCACCCAGGTGCCCCTAATTCTGAATTTAGATGTCATTTTCTCTTCGGAGAGGCTGCTTTCTGGGGAGTGGAGGACACATTTCACAGTACTAACATGGTGTTGGGGGATGGGTGTAAGTGCTCCGAGCTTGGAAAATGGGGCTCCCAGGATGCGCGGTCCCACTGTAGTGGGCTCGGAGGGGCATTCGTGTGGCCTTGCCTGGTAGTTCTTGTACTTCTGATGTGGGTGGAGGAGAAAGGAGACAGACAACACCTACTATTAATCCTGAAAATCCCAAGGGCTTCGGTGGGCACCGAGAGGAGGTAAACAGAGCTCTTGGGACACTGCCAGGGGTGCTGGGCACGCTCATGTGAAAGGCACAGGCAGGATCCCACGCGGTCGGCTCACTTCTCACACTTTACCTCCATCGCTGTCCCTGAAACAGTATCGTGGGGCGTCTTCCCCTGGGATGTTGGTGCACTCGTTGCCTCCAGGAATTCCCTACTCAGCTTAAGTGCAACACCCCTAAGGTGCTGGCTTCTTTCTGAGTGATGTGACTGAGAGCCGCCTCTCTCTCTGGACTGTATCACCCACCAAGGGTGCGTGAGGATAAGGAACCCTAGGATCTTCTCTTTTCACTGTGGTTTTGACCTGTGTTGGTTTTCCTTCCAATAGATTGCTGGAGGCTCAGCTTCTCCATGGCAACCATGTCCCAGCTAGGTAAGGAAAGATTAGGCGTTGGTATAGCTCTTGAGTCATGGAGGACAGGAATGACAATCAAGGACACCCAGTGACAGATTTGGGAGTTCGACCAACTTTTCTGTGTCCAGGCCTCTGTTCTCTCAAACACTTACCCCTGTACATCAACTACCCACCATTATTCCCAGAAGGACCTAGGTGCAGCCTCTACTGCTTGGGTTCCAAATAAAAGATGGGACGCTGGGTGGCTCAGTTGGTTAAGCGTCTGATTTCCCCTTGGGGCATCATCTTGTGGTCTGTGGGTTCGAGCCCTGTGTTGGGCTCTGTGCTGACAGCTCAGAACCTGGAGTCTGCTTCCGATTCTGTGTCTCCCTCTCTTCCTGTGGGGGCCCATTGCACGGTGAGGACAGGAACCCAGGGGCTCCTGACTGGGTTTGGAATCCTGACATCCTTCCTTTTGCTTGTTCACACGCCCTCAACTCCACGCCCCCAATATGAAGCTGCTCTTTTATCTTTTATCTTTTATCTTTTTTGGAAGGGGAATAGAACAAAAATGAGTTCC
>NC_043709.1:132394658-132436882 GCF_006229205.1 Suricata suricatta | reverse complement strand
GCTGGTTTTCACAACCCCTCTCGGAGAGGCAGGAGCTGCCACATCTACTCTGCCCATCCGCCCCAGGGTGGACAGGGAGCAGGGCGCGGGGCCAGTGAGCCTGTTTACAAAGCACTTTGTTTCCAGACGCCTTACTCAGTAGCTAAGAGCGTGCAGTGAAAACTTACTCAGCTGGAGGAAAGGTGGTGGGTGAGTGAAAAAACGGTTGTGGGCTAGGTGATTTGTTTTTCTTCTCTGATGTTGTTCAAAATGAAAGAGAACCCTTCTGGCCTTTGCACCCGTGTGAGCAACATGAAAGACAAAGGAAAATAAAGGGGATTCAAAAGGATGTGGACAGAGTCTGAGATAAGATTCTTTGCTCTGTGAGCGAATCAAGGTCAAGTTATGTTTACCACAGCCCAGTCAGCACGGAGTAGATGGCTTCATCTCTGTGCCTTCCTGTTCTCCATGTAGAGCTTGGGGATGAAGGGCAGAACAATTGGCTAAGCATGGAAACTTCTGGGTGGTGATTTATTAAGCTTACATAAAGGACATAGGAGGGCATCAGGAGCTTGGGGGACCTGATGTAGAAACAGTCCGGTTCTGGACCAATGCTGTTCATCTCGTACATCACATGTAAGAGAAATCCCAAAGTTATAGGTAATGTCAACGATAGTCTCCAAGTTCCTAGGCAACAAACCAGCAGTCAGGGCCTTCCCGAAAGCAAGTACTGGGGCGCCTGGGTGGCTTAGTCGGTTGAGCGTCTGACTTCAGCTCAGGCCACGATCTCATAGTTTGTGGGTTTGAGCCCCGCATCGCTCTGACAGCACAGAGCCCACTCTGTCCACCCCCTCTCTCTGCCCCTCCTCCAACGCTCTTTCTCTCAAAACAAACAAACAAACAAACAAACTTAAAAAAAAAAGAAAGCAAGTATTTTGGTGCAAAATAAATTACCACAGAGCATGTTGAATATTCCTTTTAATAAAGTCCTAGGATCTGAGAGCTGAGAGAGACCCTAAGGATTGTTTAGGTCCATCCACACACTTTGTAGATAAACTGAGGTTATGTGTCACTCCTCAAGTTTTGGCAGGCCTGGGGATAGAGTGGGACCCCCGAGTCCCAGGCCAGTGCTTTCCCATCATATAACATCATAATCTTAAAGGAACACATATGCTCTCTACCCAGTAGTGGAAGGTTCTCTCTTACTACATCTAAACTATCTGGGTCACTGGGAAGTGTTTGCAAAATGTTGTGGTTTAATTCAGATCATTATCTTTGAAGAAGTCAGAGAGCTTGGGGGGTCCTCCATTTTGGGCTATTTATATATGAGTCACTAGCATATCTGAGCCCTGCCTGTGCGCTGCTCCTTTGTACAGACGACTTTTAAAGCTCACTACTACCCTGAACGGTAGATTTTGAGATCCCCACTTTACATAGCAGAAGACTGAGGGTCAGAGGGCTGTAGTTAACTGTCCAAATCGCCCAGCTCAGGGTGGTGGGACAGGAATCACAAGAAAGCCTAGTGTTGCTGCCCTCATTTCTGTGTTCAATCTCACTTTTAGTTTCAGAAAATGCTATCAAATAACACACTTAAAGGTGTCAGGAAGAAGCAAGGATGAAGAGGACAGAGCCTAGAGAAAAGGTCTTCATTGACGTTAGATCACCATGAACGCTCAGAGGGCATTATTGTTGTTTTCAGTGCAGGAGCAAGACCCAAAATATTGAAGAAGCAGCATAGCAGCGTCAGGAACCAGTGTGAAGAGATGCCAGTGTAGCGCCCTGGGGGCGCTGAGGGCCCTGCCCACCAGGCACTGACCCTTTACAGGCAGGAGTGGAAGACGCTGCAGGTGCAGCTCCAGACCGCTGCATACAGCTGTGCAATAAATAGTGCAATAAAGCAGGCGATGAAACTTTCGATTTCCAAAGAGATTGCTTACACTATTCCATAGTCCATTAAGTGTGCAATAGCATGATGTCTAAAAAAATAATCTACAGCCACTATGTTTCTAGCAGCAGCATCTACAATTGCCATGATATGGAAGCAGTCAACGGCCCGTCTATTAACGAATGGATAAAGACGATGTGATGCGCACCCACATGTGCGCGCGTGCGCGCACACACACACACACACACACACTGGAATATTACTCAGCCATAAATAAGAATGAAATCTTGCCATTTTCAATGACATGGATGGAGCTAGAGAGTATAATGTTAAGCGAAATAAGTCAGTCAAGAGAAAAACAAATACCATATGATCTCACTCATATGTGGAATTTAAGAAAACAAATGAACAAAGGGAAGAAAAGAGAGACAGACCAAGAAACAACCTCTCAGCTACAGAGAACAGATTGACGGTGGCCAGAGGGGAGGGGGTGGGGGATGGGTGAACCAGGCGATGGGGATTGAGGAGCGCACTTGTCGCGATGAGCGTGGGTGACTATGGAAGTGCTGACTCGCTATATTGTACACCTGAAACTAACAGAGCACTGTTAACTAAGTGGAATTTAAATAATAATTTAAAAATAAATTAAAATGTACATGCCTTAATTAAAAATATTTTATTGCTAAAAAACCATCATCTTTTCAGATAATTGTGGATATTCTTTGTTACTACCTCAACAGGGGGTAGTTTCTTCATTGTTAGTTGCAGAGTAGTGATCTGTTAGGACTAAAATCCATGGGTCTGTCTTGAACTCTGAGTGGATTTTGTGTCCATACCTGATTTCATAATACCACACATCGGTCATCTGGGAAAAAATCGTTCACTAAGTTACACAGATCTTGTAAATATCAACACGTTCATTATGCAATAATAAATTAGATTTGTTAATCTCACCTTTGATCTCATTAGAAAAATCTCTGAGTTTTGGAAAGCGGTCAAGATCACAGTGGTGATATAAGTTTTACAAAATTCTAATTTTGCTCAAATTTGATCATTTTATCAAAATTTATCACATGTCATCAAATCTCAAATTTTATCACATTAAGTACTATGAGTTGTTCTCCTTGAAGTGACAAGCTTACCGTTCAATTTCAAGAAATGCCTGCAGACTGTATACTTTGAGAACCTCTGTACTAGGTTATTATGTGCTGAATATTAGCTACATTTCTCAGCTTCTGGAACATCACATCCTCTGCTTTTGCTGGATATGGCATAGGATTAGAACTCGTTCTGAGACTCGGGTATGGCAGATCATTTGTTTACTTTTTTTTAATCTCTTGGGACACCTGGGTGGCTCCGTAGGTTAAGCATCTGCTTGATTTCAGCTCAGGTCATGATTTCATGGTTGTGAGATCAAAACCCATATCGGCCTCTACCCTGGGTATGGAGCCTGCTTAAGATTCTCTCTCCCTATGCCTCTCTGTCTCTGACTCTCTTTCTCTCTCACACACAAAAACATTTTCTTATGACTTGTTATGTGTTTGGTTCAACTGACTTGTCTATAGTATGTGTGGATTATATATAAATACAACTCTGGTCCTCTTAAAGTGGTCTGTGACATGGTTGCAGAGTAGCATGGAATTCTACTTCTCTCTTGCAAGCCTAACCTGGAGTGTCACGGAAGCAAAGGCGCTGTTTAGAGAGAGATCTGAGAACCTAGCACAAACACGATCAGGGTGGCTGGGTCTTCTTTCTGTGTGTGAGGAGGTGTGAGGCAGCCAAGACTGGGGGGCTAGGAAGCCACCTTTGGGGGGCAGAGGTTTTTAATTGTCCTTTTTTCTTCCAAATGCTTCCTTCCCTGTCACTTCTGTAAAGCAGAAAATCAGCAGCAGCCCACCGCTAGCAGAGGGGAGTGGGCTTACCCCGGGGCAACTTTAAGCATGGCTAAGTGGAAAGAGAGAGGGGCTGTGACAGCTACTGGGGACTGGCTGGTCCCTGGGCATTCTCTCTTCCTACCATTCTCCTCTTTGCCTCTGAGGCTATCTGACTGCCATGGAGAAAGACAGCTCTTGGAGAAGAGCAATGCCTTTGTCTTCAGAGAGCTTGCCCACAGGTGAGGTAGTGGTGTGGCCAACAGAGGAGAGGGAGGCTTATTTTTCAAAAATAAACTTATTTGATGTTTGTTCCTAAGAGACATGCTTCAGGCATAAGGGCTCTGAAAGTCTGAAACTAAAAATATGCACAATTATAATCCAAAAGAATGTTATATTAATTAATATCAGACTTTCAGGCAAAAGCAATCGTAGGAATCCAGAACCTTGGTAAAAGTTCAATTACACAGGAAAATGTAATAATTCTTTACTTGTATGCACCCGATAACACAGTTTCAAAATATATTAAAAAATATAAAAAATTACTTACAGAAACCTAAATAGCATAGCTTTAAAGTAGATAAGGTAAATGCTGACAGAAGGGTGAATTTACCAATCCACCATCGTAATGAAAGATTTATCAAAGTCTTCCTTCGTGATTGATAGAAAGTAGAATATACAGAAAGTAAGAATATACAGAAATTGATAAACTTGATTAACAAAATTAATATAATGGACAACTATAGAAAAATATTCCAACAACAGCAGAATCTACTTTTTTTCCAAGCACACATTGTACATTTGTGGTAGTAGAAGAGTTGAAGGAACATTGGGACATAAGAGATGGTGTTTATGGGGAAAATGAAGTCTAGATAACGAAGAAAGAGAAGGAAGATAACAGTAAGAGAGGTATGTTGTATGGACCCATGAGGAGTACACCGTAGATTTTAACGATCAACTCAACTCTTTATCTGAATGAAAAATGAATGAATAAGTAAATAAATAAAGTGAAAACCAGAACAAATGTCTATATATCAGCTGGTCTCCAAAGCATACTAAGAGTGGCTTGGAAAACAAGGAGAGAGCTGTCGATTCCAGCATCAAAGAATGGTTGTCTCTAATGACGTGCTCCAGCTCTGCGTAAGAGAGACTTGTTTAGAGGATCTTTTCTTGGAAGAAGACATACCAAGATATTGGGATAGAAAAATGGGAAAAGAAGGAAAAAAATTTCCTCCTGGTAATGAATTGCTTCTGGTCATTTTAAAAGGAAACAGAAGTTTCTTTGAAACCCAGGAAAGAGGTGATTAATAATAGCATTTAGTTTCTGATAGATTTGTGACAGTATCACTCTTCAAAAGGCATTATTATTATTATTATTATTATTATTATTATTATTATTAGAGAGAGAAACTTGGGAAGAGCAGAGAGAGAGGGGGAGAGAGAAAGAATCCCAAGCAGGCTTCACACCCAGCATGAAGCCCATATCAGGGCTGGATCCCACGAACTGTGAGATCAAGTCTTGAGCGGAAATCAAGAGTCAGATGCTTAACCAACTGAGCCACCCAGGCGCCCCAGACATTAGTATTTTTTTAAGTTTGTATTTAAATTCCAGTCAGTTAACATAGAATATAATATGGTTGCAGGCACGCAATATAGTGATTCAACACTTCCAAACATCACCCGTGCTCATCACAATAAGTGCCCTCCTTAATCCCATTCCCCCCCCACTTCCCCTCGGGTAACCATCGCTTTGTTCTGTAGAGTTAAGAGTCAGCTTCTTGGTTTGCCTCTCTCTCTTTTTTTCCCTTTGCTCATTTGTTTTGTTTCTTAAATTCCACATATGAGTGAAATCATATGGTATTTGTCTTTCTCTGGCTTATTTCACTTAGCATTATCCTCTCTAGGTCCATCCACGTCATTGCAAATGGCAAGATCTCATTATGTTTTATGGCCAAGTAAACTTCCATTGTGTAGATATGCCACCTCTTCCTTATATGTTCATCCAACGATGGACACGGGCTGCTTCCATAGTTTGGCTATTGCAAACAATGCTGCTCTGAACATCAGGGCACATGTATTCCTTTGAACTGGCATTTTTGTATTCTTTGGGTAAATACCTAGTAGTGCAATTGCTGGATCATAGGATAGTTCTATTTTTAACTTCAAAGAACATTATTGATACGACTTGTCTGCTCTACAACTGGTGGTGGGTAACGTGGAATAGTACACCATGTCCAACACCTACTATGTGTTGGGCCCTTGCTAAGACCTGAGGAGTAGAGTGACGAGGAAGACAGGTCTCTGCTCTCGTGGAACTTATATTTTAGATATTATGTGAAAACGTAAATATAAAAATGTATATTTAAAATATAAAAATGTATATTAAATAAATATTACAAATAAGTAGTTTTAAAGATGTGAAATACAGCAAAGATGTAGTATAATTACTATTAGAACATATTTATATTTGACTCTTTCCCCATTTGTTTTATTTGATAATGACATTCTGTTTACGATGAATAACATGAATTACCTTTGGTCACTTATGGACTATTCATTCAGTGGAAATTTTCTAAGTATTTATGACCCTGGAGTATATCTAAAAATATCAAGTTAGGGTCCCTGCCTCCGAGGTCTTTATAATTTAATAAAGAAGCTAGGACAGGTATATGATTTAAAAATATTTTTTTAAGTTTATTTATGTTGAGAGAGAGAGAGCAGGGGAGGGCAGAGAAAGAGGGTGAGAGATAATCCCAAGCAGTCTCTGTCCACACTGTCAGCACAGAGCCCAACATAGGACTTGAACCCATGAACGAAGAAATTATGACCTGAGCTGAAATCATATACTTAACTGACTGAGCCACCCAGGTGCCCCAAGATAGTTATATGATTTTAATGCAAAATAGAAAATTAGAAATGTGTTCAGATCCCTTCTTTAGGAAGAACAAAGGTACTGACGGTTAGCTGCGGCAGCAGGTCTGGGGCGGGGTCTGAGAACCCTCATTTCCCCCAGGGTTTGCTGAGGGCTGTTCCAGTCACCCAGGGAGGAGTCAGGAACCGGGAGGTCACTACAGCACGCTGGGCGAGAGCTAGGCAGAGCCTGGCAGCGGGAAGGAGCCGACAGGATAGGTGGATTGGAGAGGCCGACCACACGCCCAGGTTGAGAACAGAAGGGAGAGAAGAGGTGACCCCGAGGAATCCAGCAGAGGCCAGGAGAGTAGCTGGTGCCTCAACAGGAATGAATGGCAGTGAGGCAAGCAGTGTGGCCATCTTTAAAGATATTTTGGGGGCACCTGGGTGGCTCAATCGGCTGAGCCACTGACTTCAGCTCAGGTCATGATCTCACGGTTTGCGGGTTCAAGCCCTGCGTCAGGCTCTGTGCTGACAGTTTCCTCAGAGCCTGGAGCCTGCTTCGGATTCTATGCCTCCTCTCTCTGCCCCTCCCCTGTTCATGCTCTGTTTCTCTCTGTCTCTCAATAATAAATAAATGTAAAAAAACATAAAAGAAGAAAAGATATTTTTGACCTCATTTTAAAATGTCCGGTACTGAGCATGGTGACTTCGAGTGGAGGGCTTGCTGGCCTATTTGGGTTTACCACCTGAGTGCTGAGGGAAAGCATGTCAGAGACCTGAGTTGTCTTCCTGCTCCACTGCCTGCTCGCTCTGGCCCCTCCTCCCCTCAGATGCTCCGTCTGGAAGAGGGGGTAGAAAAATCCCTCCCAGATCCCTGGTCAAATTTCACATCGCCTTAAGCTCATGTACCTCCTGGAGGGGTTCCCAGTGGGAGGCCAGATGGAAGACATTGGGAGCAGAGGCGATTTATGAGAGTTGGGTGAAGTCTATGAGAATTTGGGGATGCTTGGGTTGGGATTTACTTGCTTAAAAATTGTAGTGTCATCTTTGGGCACACAGATTTTCTTTTTTTAAGTTTACCCAAGATTTTATATGACATCCCTTTGGAAGAAATCACACCTCACTCATAGGTGAGGAAACGTAGGTTAAGAGTGAATAGCGTGTGCAAAGTGACACAGAAATCCGAAGCTTAGGAGCTACTTCCGCATTCTCGGCATCCCCCTACCCCGCCCCCCCTGACCTTAGTGATGGTTAGAGTTCATCCTTTCCCGCTCACCCTCTACCTGCTCCCTTGTTTCTAAACTACTTCAACTTTCCGTATCTCACGATTGCCCCATTTTTACTCATCATACCCTCTTTCTTCAGCCTTTCCACATAAGACATGTTCCTGTCTCCCTAAGGCTGGTGTGGTTGTGCCTCAGGTGGCTTCCTCTCTGCTGCCTGACCTGCACCTGCCGGTGTCCCGCTCTGACCCCCCGCGACCCCCAGAGCCTGCTCAGCCTGGAAGCATCCCAGCACTTAAAGCTGCCCCGGCAATCAATCTCTATTCTCTCCCTCGCAATTCAGTATCTCACGAGAGTCGGGCACCTCCTCATTCCTCTACCCTCCCTACCCACTCACCCCATCACCGTTCACCGTGCCTTCTGCTTTCACCGGGATGATTATTTTCAGAGCACACCAACGAGCCATGAGTCACTCTCATTCTCCTCAGAGTGTGTTTAGCGTCTGGTTCTTTTAGCTCTAACTTCTCGAAACTTCACTTAGGGTGCGTAAGACGCCATGACCTCCCAGTTCCTCATCTCCGTGGCCTTCTTTCTCTGAATGCTCACTTTACTCTCGCTCTATGAGTCCTCTGACTCAACTGTTTCCTACCACGGATATCTTCGTATGGTATGTTCATCTCCACTAATGATCCAGTATGGATGCTGTATTATTCACTCAAGTTTAGCCCTTATTCAGATTTCCTCAGTTTTCTCCTAATGCTCTTTTCCTGCTCCAGAGTCCTGCCCAGGATTCCGAATTCCACAGACTTGTGATGTCTCCTTAGGCAACTCTTGGCTGTGAAGACAACATGATCGTTTCTCACTTCTCTTGTTTTTCATGACCTTGACTGTTTTGAGGAATACTGGCAGGGTATTTGGGAGGATGCCCCACTACTGGAATTTGTCTGGTTTTTGGCTGGGGTTAGGAGGATGGCAGCTTTCTTAGGATTCTTCCAAGAATCCGTGACCCAAAACGTGTTCAGAAGTGTTCAGCGGAGGACTTTGCCAGGGATCTGACCTTGGCTCTTGTCATTCTATTCCTAGGAGTCTCATTGCTTCAGTCCTTACCTCTGTGCTGAGGGCTTCCAAATAATAAAAGAAGTCTAACACTTACTGAATTCTACCAAGTTCAAAAAGCTGTTCTAAGGTCTTTACACACATTAACTAATTCAATTCTTAAACAACACGATGAAATAAGTACTATAATTATCATTACCATCTTACAAATGAGACACAGAAAGTTTTGATAACTTGCCTGAGGTCACCCAGCGGTGACCCTTACATTCCCACCATCTGTGTCAGCTCAGCGGGACACTTCAGCATCCCTGCTTCTTTGCCCTCGTGTGACTCACTCCCCAAAGTCGTTACTGTGGCTTGTGCAGCCCTCCCGCACACACCTCCTTCTCCCGTCCACACCTTCACCGCTCCTAAGCCCCCACTGCTCGCCTGCTACCACAACCGCATCTTATTTTCCCTCTCTGCCTCCCAGCTCTCCAGCCCTCTCTTAGGTCCTTACTGTTGCCCAGCCAAGCCTCCTACGGCACAGAGCGGATTGCCCTCGAGCGTAGTCAACGGCCTGGGGGGAGGTCTTCTTTGTTCTTCATCCCTGTGATTAACCTCTGGTCCCAACAGTAAGTCTCCCTTCTTTCTGTTTTGATCCAGGAAGTGGGTTTGTTGAGCATGGGCTAAGTTTCTGTGGGGGGTACTGACTATTTCATGGCCTTCGTTTGGAGATGGGGTCCACCGATCAATCAGCAGGTGACAGGTTCCTCAGCGTCATTAACTAAATGTGACTGTAGAAGCTTCTTAGCTACTCCAAGTCTTTGCCTTTCACCGTGCTGGTTGATCACCGGGGCCCAGTGCCCCCGACGAGGAATTGTTCCCCGTCTGTGAACGGGTGAGGAGGAAGGCAGCTCTTGGCTGTACCAGGCTTGAGGCCAGAGTGGGGTTCACCTAGCAGGTTCAGCACCCTACATCACCTGGCAGAGGGAAGACTGCGCTCGGGGGACATCGAGAAGCATATTGTGCTGCATGTGAATCGCAAGGGTGTGAACACCAGAAATGTGTCAGTGGAAATAATGTGAGCCAAGGATCTTAAAATCTGTAAAATGCCCCACAAATCCTAATTGTTGATCTTATGAAGCCTCCAGCAGGGTTGTTTTAGGACCAAATGATAAAATATGTAAGGTTACTTTGTGAAATGGAAAAAATATTGAAAATGTTAATGACTTTAAGCCTTGATTATATCAGAACAAGGAAATGGAGTTTCTTTGAATTTGTCTTCTAAGAACTGTTTATGATCATTCTCTGTTGCTTTCCTGCTTCTCACCTATGTTCATGTGAATAGGTTATAATGGATTTGAAATATATTAACACACAGTCAGTTTCCTGTTCACTGCCAACCGGATCACCACAGTTTAGTTTAAACACTTCCGGTCATTTCTGGTTGTGGGTGGCTCTCCACATCACCTATTATTTATGTAAACGATTTCATCAACGCGGCAGCAGTAGGTGCTGAATAAGTGCTTGGGTGCATCGGCGTTGGCTATATTGTCCATTCATTCATTCATTCATTCATTCAAACACCCATGTTTGTTCAGCAAGCGTAAATGCTGAAGGGAATGTGGCAAGAGTGACGTTCCATGTCACAGGGCTGGGAACTCGAGGGGGACCGGGTTAGAGGAAGTCAGTGCCATCAAAGAAAACGTGCTGGGTCCCCTGGGGAGCACAAAGGGAGTCTGTGTGCTTTGAGGGAGAAAATCTTAGTGTGGATGGTCAGGCTCTGCAGGAATTAGCACCGAGCATCTCTGACTTGCGTGTGTTATCAGACCCTGACTTCTGAGGTCTGGCTGGACCCGACCGGCCAAATAGTCCATTCCTGTCACCCAGCAATGAGTGACTCACAGGGACACTTTGTGGCTCATCCACAATTGTTACCAAGAAGGGAAAAAAAAGCAGGGGTTGGGCTGGGATCCAATTATTTTCTGTTTACCTTGGAAGGGAGAAAGGAGGCAGGGAACCGAAAATAGTCTTCCCAGAAACCATCTCTACATCAAAACCATCATACTTGGCGATCTCAGATGTCTCTGCCAATGAAATGGGCAGAGACGGTGACTTTCTGCCCCGGGAGCCTTCTCCGTTGACAACAAGCTTCTGTACATGAAAGAGTTAACCACACACTTACCACAGAATGTCAACCTGATGAAAATTAAAGCCTTACCAGATAAGAAAAACAAGGGGGTAGAAATATACTCTTGTTCTTTGAAACCTAAAAGTAGTTTTTCTTCAAACCTTTGAAACCTATTTCTTGGGATGGAATATTTTCAGTAGAAATATGGTCCCTCGGTGAATCCCACCCGGAGCCGTCTACAGGGAGGCTTCTGTGAAATAGACCGTTGAGTTGAGGAGATTTTCAAGTGGATAGCAGCAGAATTTCCACTGAGATTTCAAAAAATACCGGGTAGCTGAGTAAGTATGATGCTGGTAGAAGCTTAGGCCCAGAAGGGAAACACAGACAAGAAGGAATAAGAACAAGGTCACGGGAAACCAGGGAACCTTCAGAAAGGCTGTGCTCCTCCTCAGAACCACAGCGCAGCCTGACTCCAACACACCAAGTCCACATGCTCCGAAGCCAGGTGGTCCTGGGTCGAAGGTTGCCAGCAGCTCCCGGGTCTCCCCAGGAATCCCCTCCTCAGCCGGAGGGCACTCTGCCTTCCTGCTCTCAAGAATCACTCCGATTTTAAAGAAGACAGGGCGTACACTGTTCGGACGGGATGTTTGCACCCCTCCCAAATTCACATGTGGGACGCCCCATTCCCCCTGGGACGCCTCATGGTGTTACGAGGTGGGGGCCTTTAGACGAGCTGAGGTCACAAGGGGGGTGCCCTCTGGATGGGATTAGTGCCCTTACAAGGGTCTCGGAAGAGCTGGCTTCTTGTCTGTGCCCTCCATGGTGTAAGGACGCAGCCCCATGGGGGGTCCCCGTCTGAGTCCCACCACGTGGGCCCTGGATCTGGGATTTCCAGCCTCCACAACTGCAAGACGTAAGGTTCTGTTGCTAACAAGCTCTCCCCCCTCCCCGACTACGGTATTCGTTACAGCGGCCCGAAGGGACTAAGACACCTGTGCTATGCATCGGTGACAGGACTCCAATGCTTTCATGGAGAATGACAATCCAGACATGGAAATGTAGACTCAGACTAACCGAAGGGGGAAGCGCTGCCTTAGGGTCTGGGGTTCTTGGCGCTGGGCCAACGGCCCCGCTCTGCTCCTCAGCTGCTTACGGCGGGTTTCTCAGGAACGATCAGCAGCCGGAGAGTATTGCCCAAATCCACATGTCTACCCCACAGACAGAAGAAGGATAGGTCATCTCAGTGTGGACGGGATGCCGGTGTGGATCACACAGCGTAGGCGGGAGGTTAAGGCTGTCGATTAAATTCTACCAAAATCCCTCCCCCATTCTTCAGGACCTGGCCTCGGAAAAGCAAACTCCACTTAAGGGCCTCCGCTGAGTCCAGTCTGTGGACCCAGAGCGGCCGGGCCAGCGCCGGAGGAGACAGCCTTCCCTGTCCCCAGGGCTCCCTCAGGTCTCGGCTCCACCTCATTCCCACCTTACATACGTTCTCCGTTAACGCACACAGTCACGGTCTCTGAGCATTTCAGTGAGCAGCCGCCGTTCTTGTCCTCAGAGACTCAGTTAGCGGGCGTGGCCCTGCGCGATGATCCTGCATGGGCTTGTCACGGGACTTAAATCGAGGTCGCTGAGCAGCGACCTCGGAACTTAAAACCTGTTACCAAGACCACTGGGACTTGGCACAATTGCTGTGTGCTCAACCGTGACAGCTGGGACTCCTCAAGGATGTGGTAATGGTAGCGCGCACTCGGGAAGTCCTGCGCAGGAAGGGACTAGACGCAGGTAGTGAGCCTGCCGTCTCGCGGGTGGTCACATGGCTAAGTCAGCACAGTGCTGCAGAAACAGGACTCTCCCCCTGCTACACGGCAGGTGTTCAGTAAGCTGTAGAAGGTCAGGGCTGAACAGGGCGTTCGGAACCTCTCTCTCAACCTGCTCGCCTGCGTGGACAGTTCATACTTTGTCTCCAGAGGGACTGCGTGCCAGGGGCGCCCGGGGGGCTCCGTCAGTTAGGCGTCCGACTTCGGCTCAGGTCACGATCTCACAGTGTGTGGGTTTGAGCCTTGTGTCAGGCTCTGTGCTAACAGCTCCGAGCCTGGAGCTGCTTCAGATTCGGTGTCTCCCTCTCTCTCTGCCCCTCACCCGCTCACATGCTTGCTCTCTCTCTCTCTCTCTCTCTCTCTGTCTCAGAAATCAATAAAAACATTACTGCATGCCAGAGACGGGTCTAGGTACTTTATATGTATGGACTTCCCTAATCTCCTATGAAGCAGGCTATTATGAATATAAGTGGTAATTAGTACAGTTATTATTTTATATTACAATTAAAATATGATCAAATATATAACTATATAATAATTAATATATATAAAATACTAGAGTATAACTAGTATGTTTATGAATAAAAGTCATTTAATGACTAGTGAAGTATTAGATAAGTAGTTCTAATTGCCTCCCACCTGTAGACGATGGCACCCGTGGGTCCCGTGACTTTCCCAGAGTCACTCAGCCCGTCCACGGAGGAGCCAGTATTCAGATCTGGCGGCCTCACAGCAGTGGGTGCACGTGGCTGCTCCTGCATCTCCTCCCCCTTGCGTCTCAGCTGCCCCCCCCCCACCGTTCCCATGGCCGCCGTAGCCTGTGGCCTCCCGCCGCCCTCGTCCTGCATCTGACCCGCGTGGTGGGAAAGCTGTGGTAGGCGTCTGGGTGGGGGGTGACGAGAGAGAGCACAGGGCGGTTGCTCACGTTCAGAGGTGGTGAAGGGCAGAGTCAACAGGGGGCTTGATTGGGGGTTCCCTGGGCAGTCAGGTGGATGGTGGTGCCTTTCACTGAAACAGGAAATAGAGGAGAGAGAACAACCCCAGGGGGGACAATTCTATGTGTATTGAGTTTGAGAAGCTGCCAGACATCCCTGTAGAAGGTCTCCTAGGCCTTTGACCGTGCAGATTAGAAGTCCGGCAAGTCATGCTTACTGGGCACTTACTATCTCCTGGTTGCTTTGGGCAGGCCGTCTTGTAAGCCTTACAGCCGCCCAGTGTGGGCGTGTTACTCCCATTTCATTTCATTAAAGATTTTATTTATTTTAATTTTTTAAAAAATCTTTAATGCTTTTTTATTTTTGAGAGACAGACAGAGGGTGAGCAGGGGAGGGGCAGAGAGAGAGGGAGACACAGAATCTGAAGCAGGCCCCAGGGTCCGAGCTGTCAGCACAGAGCCCGACACGGGGCTCGAACCATGGTCTATGAGATCATGACCTGAGCCACCCAGGCGGCCCAAGATTTTATTTTTTAAAAGTAATCTCTACACCCAACGTCGGTCTAGAACTTACAACCCAGAGATCAGGAGTCACATGCTCCATGGACCATCATTGCTCATACCCTGCCTCAAAAATCCCCGCCTGCCCCCCCACCCCCCGCCCCAGGCGGGTGGAGGTCAGTGCCACTCTCAGTGCCAACACGACCACGTCTTCTGTCTCCGCCTCGCTCACACTGTGCTTGCTTCACCTGTGCCCCCTTCCCACCATCCTGACTCCTGCTTCTTCTGCAGGCCTGCCTCATCCCTGTTCTCTGGGAAAACCTCTGGACCCTGCTGTCTGCTTTTGTGGCTTATCCCTCTGCACTCCCAGACCCGGCCCCCCACCATTCCTTTCCCGGTGCTTCCCACGCTGTGCTGGTCACCTGGGCGGCCCCTTGCTAGTGCCTGCTGAGAATGGCACTCACCAGCTGCCTTGAAGGAAGGTAGAGTCACACAGGTCCAGGCTAGGCTGTGAATTCAAGCCTGTAGCCTCCCTAAGTCACGAGCCCTTTCCACTCTCCCAAGATGCTGTCCAACTGGGAAGAGTGCCAAGCAGGCAGATGATGAGGAAGTTTACCCCAGTAAGAGGGGAGGTGCCCCTGGGAGCCGGGCTCCAAGACCCCAGGTGAGGAAGTTGCATCTGCAGGACAGGCTGGACTGTCCTGTAAGCTGGGAACGTGCAGACGGTGCCCGTCAGACAGATTCTTGGATGCCCGGCAGAGGGAAGGGGTCGCGTCCCCGACGCGACAGGGAAGGGTTTGAGCTCTTTGGTCAGGGAAAAGGCGACATGAAAGTCGCTTTCAGGGGAGTTAGCCTGGGGGTGGATGAAAGAGACTCAGATGAAAGACGCAAGGCTTGCCCGAGAAGTCCATGGGACTTAAGGACACCTGTGCACAGCCTGCTGCCTTTGGACAGAGATGGAGCAGACAGCCTGCCCGTCGCTGCCTCTGGGACATGACCTACTGCCTCACCACTGCGCTTTCCTCGCCTGTCAGATGGGAATCATCAGGAGCCCCGCGTCACAGGGCTGGGGCTCGGGCCGTGGGTGGATGGGGCCCGTGTGGCTGGGTGGCGCCAGCCCATCGCAAGCCCGGGCCAGGGACCCTGGCAGAGGCAAAGGAAACTGACAGCCCGCCGAGTGAAAGGTGGCGACAGGCAGTGAAAGCTGAAAAGTGAAATAAATGGCAAAGTGATCGAAGCGAGCCAAGATGCTTACCCTTTGCGGTCTCTGTGCTCCCCCGGGTGTTAGCAGATGTCTGAGGAAACTGCCCTTTCATTTCACAAGGGTTTTTTGGGTTTTTTTTTTTTTGGGTAGTTGTTTGTTTTGCTTTCCACTTAAAATAAGGAGTTTTCTCTTTACAAAGGTGCTTTTTTTTTTTCTAAATCAGTCTCTGAACAGAGGTGTCGCCACCACAGGAGCCGGAAGCAGCTACCACGCGGCTGCTCAGCTGGGTTCAAGGCTCCCTGCCCTTCTTGGCAGAGGGGAAGCCACCCGGCCGGGACAGCTGTCAGCTGCATCGCCTCCTGCAAAGTCAGCGCCCCCAAAACTCCCGGGAAACTCAGAGCTCCGAGACAGGAAGAGGCTGACGTCAACCGAAGTTTCAGGGCTTTGAGCAAAACTCTTAGCGATGATTCCTGTGCCCTTTACTTGGTGTCATCTCCGGGGAGACGGGCCCAATTTTTCTCCCTGGGGCTCCTTTCATTTTGACATGAAAAAAAGCACTGTTGCTGTGTTTTTAAGGAGTGATTCGTTTCCTTCCATCTCTTTCTTGGTGAGGAATGTGCCTTCTGAGCTTCTAGGACTGGAGAATTGCTGACACCCAGCTGGGGATGCGGGGTTGGCCTGCACTATCTATAAACGTGCTTCTCAAATATCCGGGGGCTGTGGGAGTGGTCAGTTTGTTCCTAAAGGGATGTAAATAGTCCCTCCTGCAATGTTCCCATTTTCTCCTGAAGGCATTTTTTTTTAATGTTTTTAATGTTTATTTTTGAGAGAGACAGAGCGCAAGTGGAGGAGGGGCAGAGAGAGAAGGAGACACAGGATCTGAAGCAGGCTACAGTCTCTGAGTTGTCAGCACAGAGCCGGACGCAGGGCTCGAACCCACAAACTGTGAGCTCATGACCTGAGCTGAAGTTGGACGCTCAACCGACTGAGCCACCCAGATGTCCCAAAGAAAGCTTCTGCAAATCCTGTCTATATTCGAATATAATTGTAATTCGAAACTGGTGGTGTTTAATAATTGTAGTGATTAATAAGGACAAAACAATGCTCCTAGGCTCCCTGTCTGTCCCGGATGTCAGCCTAAACATGAGGCAGTTGCTGACCTCGGCTGCACCGGGCGTGTCCGGAGAATGAGCGCTGTGTGTCCATCCACTCTGTCTCTGCACTTAGATCTTGGACGTCCTGGTGTGTTGTAAGTATCCGTGCAGTCGATTTCTCTCCTGCCGGATGAGGACTTCCCGGAGGCCCAGGAGTGGGCTCGGTTCATCTCTCACTCTGTATCTAGTTACTCAAGAAGCACTTGCTGAATGATTAATCAACAGAGGAACGAACACGTAACTGAAAGTCCCGCCACAGTCGAGAAGGTCCCCAGCGACCCTCCGCTCCCCTCGGCCACCTGTCTAGCCACTGTACCGCGGCGGCAGTGTTTTCTAATCTCTGAAAAACTCCGCAGGAGAGAAACCTCCCACTCTCCTGTCCCAGGGGCATACACCTATCCTTGCCTTTTTATTTTTTTTTTAATTTTTAATTTTCTATTGCTGAGAATACCAAAAGCAGCGAGGCTTCTGAAGAAGGTATCTATTTCGGTCCCAAACAGAAAAGAGTGGGTGATGCTGTGGGCAGAGATTCCTGAACACGGGGGGTTTGACTCATGCCTGGAGGTGCTCAGAATTTCCTCTGCGCCGTGGGCGGCCGGGGCAGACGCGGCACCACTGAAGTGCTTTCTTTGAAGAGCAGTCAAAAGCGAGAAAGACAGACCAGGCTGCTCGTAGGGGCGGGGCCCGGGGAGCGGGGCCCGGGGGTGGAAAGAGCACTGGACGGGAACAGCAGGGTTCAGAGAATCTGAGATTCCAGGGACTCAATGGGTCTCCAGAGGTCAAGTCCATCCCTTGAGGAGATGAAGGGGCAGCTACATAGCACCCGGGTTTGGACTTCACAAGCACAGACGCGATAATTCATCCCCAGCCTCAGACCGGCGACATTCCTCATAGATACTTCCTTCAACTTTTAAAAAAGCGAGAGCAGGGGCGCCTGGGTGGCTCAGTCACCTAAGTGTCCGACTTCGGCTCAAGTCATGAGCTCACGGTTCGTGGGTTCGAGCCTGGTGTCGGGCTCTGTGCTGACAGCTCAGAGCCTGGAGCTGCTTCAGATTCTGTGTCTCCCTCTCTCTCTGCCCCTCCCCCACTCATGCTCTGTCACTCTCTGTCTCTTAAAAATGAGTAAACGTTAAAAAATTTTTTTAAGTGACAGTAAACTTTGTTATTAACACGGCACATGAATTTATGACCTCAGCAGCAGGGTAGAAGAACAGTAAAGCATGCCGTCTCTGGCTCGAATCCTAGCTCTTTCCTGGTGGCATTCCACGGGGCAACTCAGTGACCCCCGTGAGCCTCAGTGTGCCAGGCGTGAGATGGGGACCATAACAAGGCCTACCTTAGTTTGAGGACTAACGGAAGCGCCCCTGTGCCTTCACATAATGCCTGTAAGAGGGCACCCAGGCCGTGGGTACTGGCCCTTGTGATCACGACTCGCGTTTAAAATGTCTCTTGGATCAAGCCTGAAAGGAGGCAGTAGGCCGGGCATCAGGGTTCCCACCCACCTGTTCCCAGTCTACAGCTTCACCCCTGCTCCTGGATCTCCGCCCTGCAGGGGGCCGGGCTTACCTGAGACGGGGTGATTCTGCCCGCTCTTCAGGGGGAAAGGAACCAACTGGCTCTTTATTCTTTAGAAACAGGCTGCTCTTTCTTCTCCTTTTGGGAAAAAGCATTCCCTGCCCTGGCCTGCCTTCTCGCTGCCTGTGGCAGGAGGCCGGCAGGGAGCGTGGGGAGGGAGCAACCCAGGAGGCACGGCTCACTACCCTGCCTCACGCCTCCCATCCCGGGGCAGGCCTGCGCAGAGGCCCAGAGCTCTGATCCGCACCTGACTTCTCTCTTCCTCCCTCCAGTGAGGTGGCCGTCTGGTCACCCTGCATCCACACCACTCACACTTCGGTGCCTTAGAGTCTTCTACTCTGAAATTCTCTCGTTTGCTGGATATGGGAACGGGGTTGAGCTGCTGATCAAAAGCCCCATGAATTGGGTGGGTGGGGGCACTAGGGATGGGTTGTCAGGGCGCAAGAGCTAGACTCTAGCCTCATGTACGTTAGCTGCAGGCAGGTCCCGGTGAGATGACGATGTAGGGAAGTTAGATCCCGGACCCCCTGCCTGTAACCCTGGGATGTCACACCGCACCGATGACGCCGATCCACCGATTCACCGCATGAAAGCAAGCTACCAGACCCCGCTGACCTGTGTAAACGCCACAGGGTTATAGTGAGAGTGGGACTCAGGTGCTTCTCGTGTGAGCAGAAGTACTCTTTTATCAGGGAACCGCCAGCCACTTGATCCTCATTTTGCTCAGGGCACACACTGGGGCTTTTCTGTACACACGTGGCCCGGGTCATGGATTTCACTGCCCTGCTACACTCCTGAGTTTTCAGTCTGTTACTCGGGGAGCACGGTCCAGGTACACAACGTTAGCAAAGTCACTAGAAAATCCCGTCCTCTGACCCACGTCCTGATATTCGCAAGCACAAATTCAGAGTCATTATGTCCTACGGCCATCTTCCATCTTCGCTGAGAAGCCTTCCCAAACTCCACAAGGGGCATGTCACTCCCCGCCCCCAGTTCTGCACCTACTTGGCCCTGTGCGACTTTGCAGGAGTTGATCTTACGTCTTTCGCATTTGATTTTCCCATTTTAGCTGCCAAGTTCCGCTAGGTACAATGTGTATTTCTTCTCTCACAGAATAGCCTTGTTACTCAACATGAGTTCCATGCATCAAAATGGAAGCCTGTTTGAACCAGAATCTCAACCCCCACCCTAGACAGCCTGAATCAGAATCTGCTACCTGACAGTATCCCTGGGTGATTTGTGAATGCATTAAAATTTGAGAAGTACTGCATTAGGGCACCTACTCTTAGTGAACAGAAGTGAAATAGTGGAATCATCCCAACCATGGAAAAACGTCATTTTGTGCATTTTTATCCTAACTGCATCTTAAATCATTTGAGGAACTTAGAAAGAAAATGTTATTGTTCGGTCCAGTTCTCATCCCCAGAGAGTCTATCCTAATTGGTCTGAATTGGTCTTGGGTGGGGCTTTGATATGATTCATTAAATCATCCCAAATGCACACTGGGAACCGCTGCTCTAAATCTATTTCCCAGTGAGACTTGTGTTCTCTTATTGATGGATGCAAATCCGAGACTAATCAGAGAATAAGTCAAATAGCCAAAACTTATCAGAGTAATCTGAGTGGAAAATACCTAAAATACCAAAAAATGATATTATTGTTTGCCCTTAAATGGTGACTTATCTGAAAGCCTGGTAGGGGGTCAGTGATGGGGACTGATTCTCTGGCAGACACTGTTGACTCTCCTTCAGCAGTCCGAGAAGGAACCGCTCAGCAGGTCTTTCATCTCCATTGGTTTTTTTTTTTTTAACATTTATTTATTTTTGCGAGAAAGGGAGACACGGAATGTGAACAGGGGAGGGGCAGAGAGAGAGGGAGACACAGAATCTGAAACAGACTCCAGGCTCTGAGCTGTTAGCACAGAACCCGATGTGGGGCTCGAACCCACGGACTGTGAGATCTTGACCCGAGCCAAAGTCAGACGGTCAACCGCCTGAGCCCCCAGGCGCCCCTCATCTCCATTGTTAAGCTATGAGCAGCTTGAGGGCAAGGACCGCACTCTCTCATCTTGGTGACCCAGCGCGTGAATGGATGGACGGATGTGTGTCGCTGAGAGCCGGTGTAAAGATGTGCATGAATATTGGACTGGAATTTAAGAGGATGGATTCTCGTCCTGGCTCTTCACTTTTCCTGCTTGCCTAATGGTTTGGGTTTACCGTTGGCACTCTTTTCTTGCTGTCTTCCCTGGGCACTACCCATGCCTCGTAAGTTGCCTTTGCAAGCCAGCTACCGCTCTCTTAAACCAGTGAGGGCAACCTTCTGTGTGTCATTCTTTCTGCTCATGACTACGGTGTTAAGATAGTAAAGAACACATTCAGAGGTGTTCTTGATCTATAGACCATTATACTCCAAACCAGAGAATTATACTCCAAATTTTGTGTGTATGTACATTTTCCTAAGGAGATAGCTAATGGATCTCATCAAATTTTCTCAAGGTCTCACCACTCAAAAAAGATTAAGAATCAAAAAGCTAGGTAGACTCTTGCTATTACATTGTTCCCCCGCTGAGAAGTTCAGGCACTGTGTACAGGAGTGACAGATGAGTTGTGTGTGTGTGTGTGTGTGTGTGTGTGTGTGTGTGTGTGTGTGTGTTGTCCCCTTGGTGCTACCGGGGCCATTGGCTGACTCCACGTAAACAGAAGTTTCCTGAAGAAGCTTTCAGGAAGACAGGAGAGGAGGCAAGTCTCTAAGGATCGCTGAGTTTTTCTCACCTGACACCTACTTAGATGAAGAGCCGGGGAAGCTCAGAGACCCCCAGGAGCTCCCGAGGGCCCCCGGGTGGGCTTAGCGCCACACCAGCAGGGCGTGCAGTGTCAGCCTGGAGAGAAGCGGTCACGGAGTCTCAGTCCATCGGGATCAGCCTCCTGCCTGGCTTGGGAAATCTCTGCACCACACCCAACACCTGCTTTTTAGGCTCCGATGAACCTCTTCCAGAGAAAGGGAGCCCAGAACTTTCTGGAGAGAAAAGGGTGGAGGAGCTTTTGCCTCCGAATGCTCAGCTACTGGAAGCTCACTGTGCACAAATAAACCTATGGTTCAAGCTCTTACTATTCTGTTTCTCACTGCTGCTCAGAGTTCGGGCAGTGAGTAGGCAGTGGATTGGATGGTGTTTCCTCTCCTAAAGCCAAGAATCCACACGCATGTGTGAGCTGTGAGCTCTTGGATTGGAAAAGTGTGAAAATCACATATCCTTAATTTCATTTTCTAAGAGGGGAAGGAAAACACACAGGTTGGAAGGCGGCAGAGGAGAACCAGCCTGGAAAGTTGTTGGACGGGGGCCAGAACGCCGCCCTGTCCATCTTCCCAGCCAGCCCGCGCACCCCTCGGTGGCGCCCCCCAGAAGTGGCCGGCCAGCCCCTCTCTCCAAGCGTTTTCAAGGATAGAGGGCTTCTCACTTTTGAAGCCATCAGTTGAATGAAGACCTTTCCTTTCCTCACAGGGAATGGCCTGTGATAAAGAGAATAGACAGGCCCCAACCCGTGTGAGACGTCTCCCGTGAGAAACAAGGAAATTGCTGGAGGGGGAAGAGTCCCTGAAGAAGAGAGCAAGCAGCCCAAGGCCCTCAGCAGCCCTCCGTGGGGATTTTGCCTTCATGCTCAGAACTACAGGCTTCACGGAAGCAGTGGGTCACGTCCAAGCGCAGTGCAGTACCTTTCAAGAGTTGGAAATAACCCAGGGCGCCTGGGTGGCTCAGTCGGTTAAGCATCCGGCTTCAGCTCAGGTCATGATCTCACAGTTCATGGGTTTGAGCCCCGCGTCGGGCTCTGTGCTGACAGCTCAGAGCCTGGAGCTGTTTCAGATTCTGTGTCTCCCTCTCTCTCTGACCCTCCCCTGCTAGTACTGTCTCTCTCTATCTCTCAAAAATAAATAAAAAACATTTTTAAAAAAGTTGGAAATAACCTGCAATGAGATGTCAGACTCTGGTACTTTGCCACCCAAATGCCTCCTTAACCCAGTCCCTGTGTGTATGACTTCGGTCTGGGTACTTTTTCGCCCCCAAATACCCCCGCTTGAAAATGCCTTTTAAGCAGAGCTTCACTTATTTCCTTTGTAGAATTTTTGACAGAGCCACAGGAGACTCCAAGTCATCTCTGTCAACCTTCTTATCTTACAGAGAGAAACTGAGGCCCAGGGAGGCAGAGCGAATTACCAAATGCCATGCTCCTCCAACAATGTTCGGTATGAGGCACCTTGGTTCACTTCCAGCTCCTTGCAAAGTTTAATTTTCCCCTAATTCTTCTCTCCACTGACCTCAGAGGACAAGCCCCACTTTCTAAGGGAACTCCTAATTTTTGAAGTTTCTAACTGGCCCCTGGGCAATGAAGGGGGCAGGCAAATTCACGTGAATGACCACCATGTCGAGGGATAGCCTGACTCAAGGATGACTCTAGCTATTACAGGAATGACTTCAACAAGACATTGCACAGAAGACATCACATCCGGAAACCTGAGACTTAGCCAAAGAAATCTAACACGGCTCTTTGAGATAAGCAGGGTCAAGTGGCGGAGTTGCAGTGGTCAACAAGCGTTCGTCGCCGGCCCCTCTAACTGGCCGTGAGCAAAGTCACTTTTCGTGTGTGTGCCCTGGCTTTCTCAAATCTGAAATGGAGATCCAGATCATGTGTATCCAATCAGATCTAACCTTGGAATTGAATATGCTGTTAACAGTGAAGACATACCGGATGTCAAAGCTCTGAATGAAGACAAGTTATAACATAGCTCACTCATCACTTTGCTGTGGATTATAATCCAAGTGATAACATTGGATCTCTTGAGTTCAATTAAATGTTTTAAAACTGCAAAATAAAATAAAGTAAAATAAAATAAAATAAAAAGGAGCGTATGTGCAGATGACATAGAGCACTACCCATTTAAGATGTTGTTTTAAAGAAAGTAGCAGCTCTTCTATGAGGGACTCCCTACGCTTCCCAAATTCCTGTCTCTCCCAGGTATATCCTGAAAAGAAACAAGCTTAGCTGTGGTAATAACACTTGGGGACTAGAGAAACTGAGTGGTTAAATGTGGAGAGTTAAACATTACGTGTTTTAATGACAAATGGGCAAATGGGAAATTCCAATGTGGGCAGTTGTCTTTACAAGAAGGGATAATTAGACAAAAATATCATCTTTATGGGTTTCCACGCTTTGGTGGTTTTTGTTGTTTGTTTGTTTTTTTTTTTAGTCTAGGGGATGAAGATTTGATCACAGAATTCCTAGAATGAAAGAAAGATGATCAAAGCATAGATAAACTCTCAGAATTTCCACAATTCTGAGAAAGGTGCCTTCACTAACGTGCCATGTTGGTAACATCAGGAGAATTCTCTTTTTAACCACATCCCAGGACCCAGTAATACAGAGACTAAAAACACCCAGGTTGACTAACACATCCTCTGTTACCCATCACCATTTTAACTGGTGGCTTTGGAAATTTTCAGAATGAAAATCTGCCTTATGAATCAGCTAGAAATTACATCTGTTGATGGTCTGTTTGATTTTCGTTAGAGACCTCGCCCCTCTGAGGAGTAAAAAGTCTTGTTTATTTTAAGACTGGGCTCCTCCTCTTGGAGGAGAAAGTCTAAGATGAGATTATTTCTTACCCTGGGGTGGTTCCTAAGCCAGATATTAATCCCAGAAACTCAACCCATTTCCTCCTCTTTGGCCACCAGGTGCCTCTCGACTGGACTATTGTAGGGGCCTCCCAACATCCCTGTGCACCTGATCTCTCTCCACTCTATGCCAGAGTCACCTCCACAGAAGTGTCTGCAGTGAGCAGAAAGGGCATAAGTCAGGGAACCCTGGCTTTGAACCCCAACTCTGTCACTATCTGCCTGACTTCTGAGTTTTGGGTTCTTCATCCAGTGAGTTTGTGACACCCACATTGCAAAGTGGGTGTGAAGATTATGATAAGACTTACATGTCTGGCACATGGAAGGTACTCTATAAATGGTCATTTTTGTTCTCTGGTAGTGGTCCATTGACTACCAAATGAAGTTAAAATTTATAACTTGCTATCAAAGGCCTTGGATCATTCATTTGACCCTATCCTATATTTTCAGCCTTGAACTTCCATGTCCCCATATGCCCATCCTGTGTCAGGGGCCAGAGTGGAGCACTTGCTGTTCCCTTGTGCTCTGCTATGTCTTTGTCACAGGGACCTTTCTCTCTGGAGTCTCCGCCTAGGGAAATTTATTCATCTCTCGGGGCTGTTTCTGCATGCTGCCATCATTTGCATCCTGCTCACATAGACCTCATCACATTCTAATCTGAAGTGTTATTATGACCCCCATGACTTTCTTTCCCTTGCTAGGTTTTAAGTCTATTAAGGACTGAGACTCTGTCTTGTTCATTTTGATATTTTCTATGGTGTTGAGAAGGGGATCAAGAGCTATTGAATAGATTTTTGGAGACCAGAGTGAATGAAAGAGTCCTCATAGTACTTCCACTTGCCTCATTGCCACCAAGGCCATTCATATCTTCAGAGAAGTCACCAGTGACTAGCAATAACACAAGTTTACTTGAAATGTGTTTCCAGAGATAGGTCATGATTGATTGTAAAGACTTTTCTGTTTTAACTTGGACTGTCCTCCCACTTTGCAAAGACCATGCTGGAACAGAAGTCATGTTACAAGCCTTTCAAAAGTCATGTCCTTTTCAACTCCACAGCGAAGAAATTTTCCCCTTGGGTCAGTTCACAGCCCAACGTAACCTGGCCACTTCACCAAATAAGCAAAAAGACTCCTTATATGCATCATCATATTCCACTTCTTAACACATCTTTCTGTGGCCAGTTAGCATTATTATACATTTAGAAATTAAGGCTCTGAAATTGTAAACTCTGATATCTTATCTGTCTTCCTGGGCAAGGAAGGAAAGAAGCTATTAGAAAATTCACACTCAATTAGGAAAGGTGGTTTGAGGTAGAAGTTAGTGGTTTCTTATTTGCTAAAAAAAAAATCTTTGACACAACCCATTTGAAAGGATGAATGAAATCCAAAATTTGCATGTGTGTGTACATACACACACTTATGTATACATGCATATATCCATATGAGAACATAAGAAAAAGTAGAGTTTTGAAAGCGAGTAAGCTTATGTTTTCTGAAATTTCTGTAACATTGCACATGTAAAGAGCATAAATAACAACATATACATTTTCTAAGCCAAGCTTTTTTGAGATCTTAAATTATCCTGATGTTTCCTATATTAGTTACTGACATCTCAGGACATTAACCTGGGCTTAGATTCCTAGTAGATTTTTAGTGTTATCTTACACTGGTAGGTGTGGCAAAAAACCGAATCCATTGGAAAATAAAACAACATTCCTTGAGGGATCAGCTCATTCGTATTCTGTTAGCATTCAAATATCCTGCCCCTCTATTCACCCCAGAATTAACAAAGACTCTGAGTGACAGGAGATCCCACCATCCCAAGCTCTGTGAATAGATCAGGGATGATTGAAACATGACATGGGGCCCTAGTGGGTCATGGACAAGGGATAGACCCCAAGGTTCAACCCCTTTGTATGCACTTTCTACTTAGGAATGCCCCTCATTCTGGGCTGGGAAGAGCTAACTAACATCGGTGAGACTCCCCAAGATTCCGAGGGCACCCATGACCCTTACCTGTCATGTGGCCAGGTGCCGCGATGAATGTGAAGATTCCCCACATCAGCAGGCTTGGTTCCATCTTCCTGGCACGTGGGACCAGCTGCCTTCTTGAGGGCAGTGAAGAGAAGGTGTTTCTCTGCAGAAGGCCAAGTTTCCTGTCAGCCTCTTGTTGGTGGCATGCTGGGAGGGTGAGGGATGAAAGGATCAGTCCACTCAGGGTGTCATCCTTGCTGTGGTCCCTCTGGTCTCTATGACAGTCCGAAGTTGCTCTCTATAAGTATTAGGCTGCTTTGGTGAGCCAGGAAATTGTGCCTAGCCCTCTCTAGTTTTAAATATAGGAAGTGGTTTTAACCAGGTTTTTTTTTTTTTCAACTTCAATTGCTGGGAGGTGTGGGCTGGGGTTGGTGAGAAGGATTGGACTTCATTTATGAATCCTTTCTTCACCTTCACCCAGAAAAGGAAAGGGAGAGTCCCCTGCTGCTGAAAGAGGGTGAGCAAGCACTTCTTGGCAGTGGTCTCATTTAGCGTTTCAGAAATTGACATCAGCTTGAAATTGAGGTCCTCCCCCAGACTTGCGGCTGCGTGACGAGTCAGCAGGTGCCACACAAGATGGGGGGAGCATGGCAGGGTCTTCAGCATTCAGGCAAATGAAAAGGAAGCAGAAGACTGACCCATATTAAAAATTCATGAATTGTCTCCCAAGATCTATAATCAGTAGTGTAGTGACCACAAATGTTTCGCCATGATGTCCAGGTTCCTGAATGTGAATTGTGACTTTATAAAATATTTTGCCTCCAGATTTGTCTTTCTCTTAAGGATCGTACTAAAAGTGGGCTTTGGGGGGCACCTGGGTGAGAGTGCTTCAGCTTCAGGTCATGATCTCGCACTCTGTGAGTTTGAGCCCCGCCATGGGCTCTATGCTGACAGCTCAGAGCCTGAAGCCTGCTTTGGATTCTGTGCCTCCCTCTCTCTCTGCCCCGACCCTGCTCACACTCTGTCTCTCTCTCTCAAAAATAAATAAGCATTAAAAAGTTTAAAAAATAAATAAATAAAAGTGGGCCTGTTGGCACAGATCCTGACATGGGGCTCAAATTCACAAACTGGGAGATCATGACCTGAGCCAAAGCTGGATATTCGACTGACTGAGCCACTCAGGCACCCCAAATAACTGTAATTTATTAAATGCTTTATTTATTTTTGAGAGAGCACAAGTGAAGGAAGGACATAAAGAGGGGGAGAGAAGATCTGAAGTGGGTTCTGAGCTGACAGCAGAGAGCCAATGTGAGCTCAAACCCACGAAATGTGAGATCATGACCTGAGCCATAGTTGGATGTTCAACCAACTAAGCCATCCAGATGCCCCCAAATAATTGTAATTTTTAGAGTGGGGGAGGGTGTTGGCTTAGTAGATCCCCATATCTAACTCATATTAGAGGCCACATTTGATGATCCTTATGCCTGTCTTGCACTGGTATGTTGGGGAAAAAGACAATGATAGAAATTGCACAGTGCTCCAAAAAATTATCAGTCAATTTGCCTTTGGAAACTCACTTCTCCATTTTCAAGAAATTTCAGGTCAAATTTCTTTATTTTCTCTTGGAAATATTAGGACCTGTTGCTTGTTCAAGTCAGTGGGAGAACCACGTGAAGTTCTTTTAGTCACAGAACCGAGTCTACATGATTGTGTGATAGAAAAGTTGGGTACTCAACTGAATGATATCATACACACATGATGAAATTAAAAGTCAAGTTACATGACAGACCAGGCACCAATAAATCGACAACCACAACATGACAGTGTGGTGGAGACCACCAGAATTATTCTCTCCTTTCTTCTTGGGCAAATAAATGAGATGCATCCCCTAGCCTCCCATAGCTAGGTGTGGTTCTACAACGTTCTTGCCAAGAAACGTTAGTGGAAGTTTAGGCACTTAGTGGGTTGTTTAGGACTTCCACCTCATTTGTTTTCCTGGAAATCATGGTGTTTCTTCTTTCCTGCTGGCTAGAATGCTGTTGCCAGAGTCATCTTGGAAGCTGATGTTGAAAATGCCAGCACTGTGCTCTGCTTGGGTTTCTGACTGTGGGATACATCTGCCCATGACCAAGAATATGTACCTCAAATTGCTATATAAGTAAAATCTTTCTGTACGGTAAGCCACATTATTGTAGGGCCTTCAGTTACAGCAGCTTAGCTCACCCTGACTAATATGATTGGTTTCAAGGGACAGATCAAACACCACATGTTCCTGTAACAGCGATTTCCCACGGGACCCCAGGCTTGATTAAAAATGGCTCAACAATTTTCAAATCACGTAAGAACACCCATAACTCATCATAAATGGGAAAAACCCAGCCATTGATAAACTTCTAAGAAAAAGATATTTAGCTTATCTTTCCCAAATATGGGAACTCTGCCATTTTGCTTTACATAATAAATCTAGCCAAATGATTCCATTGTCTGATATGTTGTTATTTGAGATTTCTTCCTAATATTAGGGTTTCACATAAACAAATCTTGACATTTAAAACAAAATGTTACTACTAGGCAGCCAACGGAATGGGAAAATATAGTGGCAAATGGCATATCAGATAAAGGGCTAGTATCCAAAATTTACAAGGAACTCACCAAAAAAAACAAATAATCCAGTGAAGAAATGGGCAGAAGACATGAACAGAGACGTCCCCAAAGAGGACATCCAGATGGCCAACAAACACTTGAAACGATGCTCAGCATCACTCATCATCAGGGAAATACAAATCAAAACCACTCTGAGATACCACCTCACGCCAGTCAGAGTGGCCAAAATGAACAAATCAGGAGACTATAGATGCTGGTGAGGGTGTGGAGAAACAGGCACCCTCCTGCATTGTTGGTGGGAATGTAAACTGGTGCAGCCACTCTGGAAAACACTATGGAGGTTCCTCAAAAAATTAACAATTGAACTCCCCTATGACCCAGCAATAGCACTACTGGGGATTTACCCAAGGGATACAGAAGTGCTGATGCATAGGGGCACATGTACCCCAATGTTCATAGCAGCACTTTCAACAATAGCCAAATCATGGAAAGAGCCTCAATGCCCATCACCTGATGAATGGATCAAGAAGATGTGGTTTGTATATACAATGAAATACTACATGGCAATGAGAAAGAATGAAATCTGGCCATTTGTAGCAATGTGGATGGACCTCGAGGGTGTCATGCTAAGTGAAATAAATCAGGCGGAGAAGGACAGATACCATAGGTTTTCACTCATATGTGGAATAGGAGAAACTTAACAGAGGACCATGAGGGAGGGGAAGGGGAAAAAGAGTCAAGGAGAGGGAGGGAGGCAAACCGTAAGAGACTCTTGAATACTGAGAACAAACTGAGGGTTGATGGGAGTGAGGGAGAGAGGAAAATGGGTGATGGGTATGGAGGAGGGCACTTTTTGGGATGAGCACTGGGTGTTATATGGAAACCAACTTGATGATAAACCATTAAATAAATAAATAAATAAATAAATAAATAAATAAATAAAACAAAATGTTGCTGAAAGTCAACTAGCAAAGCAACACCTAGGTCTGCTAGTAAATAAAACATCACAAAAAAAGACCTCTAAGTATTTAGTTGATTGTATTTCTAAAATATTTAATTTCCTATTCATGAAAAGTTTCCCCCAAAATACCATATAGCAAAGACCCCACAGTTTCCCTGACAAAATAAAGAGGACCAATTCTTGGTACTTAGATGGACTAATATAAAACAAATAACTTAGTTGACTTTTACAGTTTGCACTCAGTGAACTTCCAGTCCTCGTTTACTGACTTCGAGCTTTCTCATTGATGGCACTCTGTGCTGTGCAGACAGAAGATCTAAGGAGAGGAGAAGGTGGTGGAACTATCTTGTCAGGAATTATATGTAATCTCATGCTGAGGCTGTGTCCCGTAGCTGCTGTGCTTAATGAATTTATAATCAAGATGGAAAGACTTGTGAGTATCTCTTCCTCCAGGAGGTCTTCTCAAAAAAATTTTTAAGTTTCTTATTCATTTATTTTGAGGTAAAGAGAGCACAAGTGGAGTAGGAGCAGAGAGAGAAGGAGAGAGAATTCCAAGCAGGCTCCACACTGACACCACACAGAGCCTGACGTGGGACCTAAACCCACAAACCTTGAGAAACCAAGAGCCGGACACCCAACTGACTGAGCCACCCAGGCATCCCTAGGAGGGGTTTTCTAACCCTGTCTTCCCACTGTCATAGCACTTGCCACGCTGTGCCATTGCCACTATTTAAACACTATCATACTATTTGTGAAGACACACATGCACAAAAATATAACTAACATATGATAAAGCAATTGCAAAGTCTTTGTGAGTACATGCCAATGTTTTGTTTCAAGCCTGCTGCAAGGAGGTGATTTCCAATTAGTCCAGTTCAAAGATTTCTTTCTAGTAGACTTTTTTTTTTTTTTTTGAGGAAAGAGTAGCTAGATAACATTGGTAGATTAGGCTCAAGGGAGGAGCGTTCGGTTAAAAGTAACTGAGTTCCTCACAGGACAGACGGTCAACTGTGCAAGTTGAATTTCAGTTTATCAGGAAATTGCTCAGCCCTGTTACAAGAAAAGCTTAGTACTTCCTCACATCAGACAGCAAATTTCTGACCCAGACTCCCTTATCTTAGCTTAGAGAGACAATTTTCTAATGGTAGAAAGTGACAAGTACAAATGGTCATGATAAGAAGAACATCAGAAAGTCGAGAAGGGTAAATTGAGTGGATTGATGTGGTTAAGGCCTAAGAACTGTAGTTGAGGGGTAAGTGCTGGCTGGTGGGTAGACCCCGAGTATAACGGGGCGTGGTCTGCAGTTGGCCAGAAGCAGAGCCGTGCGGACAGGCAGCGGAAGCTAGGGGTAGAAATATCAGCTCGATTCAGACTGAGGTGGACCATGACGGGCAGAATAAGATGTTTGGGCGTTAGCCACTGAAGGTGCCTAAGCAGATGGTGGAGCGTCCAAGTGATGGCTGAGCTGGGACAGGGGTGAAGGTGAACAGGAGAGAGAAAAGGTGCAGGGGAGATTGGATGCACAGAGATGCTAAGATACTCCCCAGGTGCGACATAATGAGGACCTGAATGAAATGATACGAACTGGCATGGCAAGGAGTGATGTCAGGATACCTTGCAAAGGAACAACACAGTTTTATTACCTGGTGTCTGGAGGTGAGAGGTAGAGAATGGAAGTTATGAACTTTGGGAGAAGTAAAATTTGCTGATGTGAGTTTCATCTTTTCCTTTCCTGGAAGATGCTGGTAAACATAAAGAGGGCAACAAGGGGAGATGGGTGGAGACAACAGAAGGTTAAATCCAGGTGCTGAAGGCGGTGAGGGGCCGAAAGGTGGCGCCATTGAGTGAGGGGCTGAAAGGTGGCGCCATTAATGGACTAGATAGAGGTCATTGTTCCCTTTTGGTTGTGCTCTCATTCCCTCTATATTGGATGGTCCTTGAGGACATGAGCTCTGTTTAGGGGCATTTATTATCCAGACTATCCTAAACCTTGGTTCTCCAATCTCTTCCCTAACCCCACTAATGAATCATTGGCTTGTAGCAGGAACTATTTCTATCATAGCTTGTCAGCTCCTAACTGCTGAGGACGAGGTCACCAGTTCTCCAAGGCAGAGTCGATAGGGTGGGTATGAGCCACACATCAGCGATGCCAAAGGTGAGAAAAATTGCCTTATAGAAAGAAAAAGAGATGGTGGGCCAACAAAGAAGTAGAGTTGAAAGAGAGTGGCAGAGAAGGGGTCAAGAGAGAGTGAAAACTTAAGGGGAACTTTGGGGAAATAATAGAGAGTTTAAGAGATTTTTAAAATCATTGGCAAATAATAGTTTGCTATTTGCTTTGCAATGGTAGCCCCTTTCCTCAACATTTCCACAAAAAACTTGAGTAAAAATCCCATTTTGGTGCCCAGGTGTCTTGTGGCTTAAGAGTTGGACTCTTGATTTTGGCTCAGGTGCTGATCTCATGGTCCATGAGTTGGAGCCCCACATCAGGCTCTGTGCTGACAGTGTGGAGCCTGCTTGGGATCCTCTCTCTCTTCCTCTCTCTCTGCTCCTTCCCCACCTGTGCTATTCCCCCACCTCACCCCCACCCTTGCAAGAAAATAACCTTAAGGAAACACCATTTCACACTTATCAACTTTTGGAGTTGATTTCACTTCGAGTATGTGTTAAAATGCTGAACACAGCTTTCTCTGTGACCTAGAGGCGAGAGAGAGGGTTAGAGAGCTCAGGAATCCTGTGATGTTCCTCTCTCCTTTCCCGCTGTCCTCTTTGCCATGTCATTGTGTACTCATGTCTTCAACAGGGGAGTCCCGGGAAGGGAGAAGGCGAAACTCAGATAAAAGAATTTCACTTCCGTGGAGTCATCCCTCAACAAATGTTGACTGCAACCCTAAGATTAAAAGCATGGTGCTCGGGTCTGGGGCAGATCTAAGAACTGCAGACCCGCTGTGAGGATGCCAAAACCTACTCAAAGAGAAAAAGAAATGGGCTCTTGACAGGGGAGGTGACTGGCGGGTCTGCAGGGATCCTTTGCACACGCAGGCCGCCCCGCCTTTCCCCGCCGGGCCACATGAAAGCAGCCTGGCCCTCTCATCTCACGCTCCGTTTGCTGTGCTGAGCGCTGTGCTGAGCTGCGGTCCCAGAGTCAGAATCCAGAGAGGAGAGGACTCCTGGCAGAAAGTGACCGGAGGTGCTGCCGAGAGCCTCCTGTTTGCAGAGCTGGTGTTCTTGTTCAGTTCAGTAAGACAGCGTTTGGTGTCTCTGGCCTTTCTGACCTTTATCTCCCAGATATGGGTCTGAAATCTCCACTGAGGGTCCCACCATTTCCTTGTTTGTGATATGGCCCACGTGCTCTTGGGGTGCACCTTTTAGTATAATTCAGTTCAGGGAATACGGATTGGGACGATAGGAACAAGGCATTCAGTCCAAGGTCTGGAGGATGAAAAGACAAAGAAAAACAGAATTAAGGTCTCAAAGAGCCCACAGTGTAATTATGGGGATTGGGAGCGGAAAAGCCCCCCAGCGAACTGCAAACACATCTGTCAGATTGACAGTCCCCCAAATAGCAAATGCACCAGCATAGCAGAAGCTGGGGCGTGGAGGTCTTCAGCACATGCTCGTTAAGTGGGTGGCGGAGGGGCGGTTGGCATCTGCTGTGAGCGACATCTCTCATTGTTGAGAGGTATGTCATACGACTTCAGATCTGCCCCAGTTGGTGCTATGCAAACAATCTTATTTCTCTCAAGCTGGTGTCGAGAGAATACTGCTACTAATTCTATGAAATGTACAGGTGCATCCTGTTATTGTGACACTGAGCTGAATTTCTACAGTTTGTAATTTCCATCAGATTTTTCTAGATGGGGCACGGGGCGACTGTGGAAAACCCAAATCCACTGTGAATCAGGTAACTGCCCTCCTCACATGGCTCGTCTCCCAGGAGCTATTTGACCAGTCGTGAATTGTCCTGCCCGTAAGATGTGAGGAGAGAACAGTTGGTGTGTGTGAATCAAAAACAGCCCTCCATCTCTGACCGTTGAAAATTGACCCTGCTCTCATTTTGCAGCTTATGATGACCCTTCCTGTTGGATCTCGCAGAGATGGTCAGACAGTCAAGAGTCCTTTTCTCCCTTTCCATTTGAGAGCAGGATGTGTTTGCTGGATGGATATCAGCAAATTCTCCCTCGCCACTTCCATCATGAGTCTAGTTCAGGGACGGAGAATAATATATCTCGTCTTTCACACCGAGCTAAGCCCTGCGCTAAGCATTTCATGTGTATGACCTCGTTACCGTCTCACGGCGACTGGATCAGGCCAGTGCCCGATCACAATTTCCACTTTACGAATGAAGACATTGAGTCTCATTGTGGCTGTGAAACGCCCAAACTCACACAATTTATTAGCGATGGTGTCGTGTCTAGATACCTAGGCCTATCTGCTTAAACAATGCTGCTACTCCACTGCTCTCAGGGCATTTTCAAATTTATAACTGTTGCTCAGATCTCTGGCTGATCATTCCAACCAGAGTCTATGTGTTTTGAAAGGCAGGAAGTGCCTGTAAGTCACCTTTTATTTCTAGTGCCTAGTGCAGTACCTTGCACACAATAGATACTCAGTGTGAGTTATCTGTTGAATGAATGCTTTCATGGAGAGACTTTTGTTAATTTTACTTTTTATTTAAAGTATAGTTAGCTAACATACAGTGCGATATTGGTTTCAGGAGTAGAATTTAGTGATTCATCACTTTTACATAGAACCCCCAATGCTCATCACAAGAAGTGCCCCCTTAATGCCTGTCACTCATCTAGCCCCTCCCCCCACCTCCCTCCATCAAGCCTCAGTTTGTTCTCTATCATTAAGAGTCTCTTGTGGTTAGTTTCCCTTTCTCCTCTTTTTTCCCCTCACTTCCCATATGCTATCTGTTTTGTTTCTTGAATTCCACTTATGAGTGAAATCATATAATAGTTGTCTGTCTCAGATTGACTTATTTTGCTTAACGTGATACATTCTAACTCCATCCACATCATTGCAAATGGCAAGATTTCATTCTTTTCGATGGCTGAGTAATACTCCATTGTATATATATATAGCACATTTTCTTTTGTAAATTTTTTTATTTTAGAGAGAGAGAGAGTGCATGCACTAGCTAGGGAGAGATACAGAGGGGGAGAGAGAGAGAGAGAGAAAGAGAGAGAGAGAGAGAGAGAGAGAGAGAGAGAGAGAGAGAGAATCTTAAGCGGGCTCCACACTCAGCACAGCACTCAATCCCACAACCCTGGGATCATGACCTGAGCTGAACTCAAGAGTTGGACATCCAACTGACTGAACCACCCGGGTGCCCCTATACCACATCTTCTTTATCCATTCATCAGTCAATGTAGATTTGGGCTTGAAGAACTCTTTTAAAGCTCTGTTTTTGGGGGCGCCTGGGTGGCTCAGTTGCTTAAGCATCCGACTTCAGCTCAGGTCATGATCTCACGGTTCATGGGTTGGAGCCCCACATCGGGCTCTGGGCTGACAGCTCAGAGCCTGGAGCCTGCTTCAGATTATGTATCTCCCTCTCTCTCTGACTCTCCCCTGCTCATGCTGTCTCTCTCTGTCTCTCAAAAATAGATAAAAAGCATAAAGAAATTTTTTTAAAAAGTTATGTTTTTGGCAAATGATATATATGTATTAGCCTAACCTGGTTTTCATTAGGGGTTTTACTTTATGGAATTAGGTTTGAGGAGAAATCATTCAATTGTGTTATACCTAAGTCCACAATTAAGTAATAGGTTTCAAAGGGTTTGATTGTACTCACATCTTCAGTTTTAGTAGGGAGGATGGTCAAAATTCTCAATCACAAATTCAGAGAATTTGATGCAATGAGCCAGCTGAGGTAAGTTTCCATATTTTAGGAGCAGTGTTTTCTTTTTGGCTCTAGACTTGTCTCTCCTCAAGAGCTGATGGAGCTCCAGGAACTGAGCCGGGCCTGAGGGAAGGAAGGAATGGAGGTGTATAATCTTGTGCTCACTTAGGTTCTGAGAAAGTTTTCCCTTTCCTGAAAACTCACAGCTTTCCTCACAATTCTTTCCAGCAACTTGTAGTTTCAGAGCTTGGGAAAAGGAAATGAAACAAAACAAAAATAAATAAAAATAATAGGCAGAAACAAAATGGAAACATTCTGGGTCATGGGATAAGAGGATTATTTCATACTAGGCAAACTGTTTTTTATATGAACCTGGAGGATTCAAATAGAACAAAGAAGAACATAGACGTGATATCAGCAAGTTGTTAAATTTATGAAATCCAAATATCTGTTCCGTCAGCCATGACTAGATAGAGTATTAACAATGCCTCGACTTGATGAAATTTATTTTTTCTGAAAAGCTCAAAACTTTTTGTTTGAGTTACCTCCTTTTTTCCCATCCCCAATCTATTGTGACATATTCTGTTTCTTGTTTGATAAAGGAAGAGATCAAGATCTGTTGAGATTAGGTTGATTTCATCCATGCTGGAGACAAGGACTAAGTCCTAAGTTTCTCACCTCTCTGTCTTTTTCTGAAAACAAAACAAAAAAACTACACATCTCTCCTATTATTACCCATACTTACACACATTGGTGACTTGTCTGCCTGTTTCATACAAAGAAGGGAATTTTTCATCTTCTGTTGAGCTCATTTTTGGTGCTCTGTTACCACTACTATTTGTTGAGGACCTACTATGTGCCAGCCACATTGCACTGGCATTATAGTGATAACAAAACAGACACAATCCTTGCCATTATTGTGGTGCTTAAGTTCTGATGAGACACATAGACAATGAGCAAACAAACATGAATAGACAGTGTAATGTTCCATGGTGATAAACGTTACAGAGGAAAATAATGCACGTAAGTAAAAAGTGCGGGGATGGCGGAGTGGAGAGGATGCTATCGTAGGTGGACAGGTGGAGAAGAGCTGTTTGAGGAGGTCCTGGGTAAAGTGAAGGAACAACCATGTAGCTGTTTGGAAGAACAGCACCCCTGTGGTTAAATGAGCTTGATGTCCTGGGATCAACAATCAGGCTGAGGTGAGTGAGCAAGCCAGAGGACAGGGGTGAAATGCAGGTTGGAAAATGGGGAGGCCCTGGATCATGGAAGGATTTATAGACCAGGTCAAGAGTCTGGGATCGTATTCTGAGTTGACGGAAGCCAAGAGGAGTAAAGTCATCAGGTTGTGTGATAGACGATGGTGGCTTGGTCTGCCATGATAGTAGTGAAGCTGGTGACAGGTGTCCATCTGGAGGATCTATTTGAAAAGTAGAACCCAAGAATTTGCTTGATAGCTTGGATTAGGGAGGGACTTAAGGAAATAGGAGAGTCAAGTATGACTCAGATCTGTGGCTTGAGTACTCAGGAAAGGTGTTATTTTCTGAGAGAGAGGATGGGTGGAAGGTGGCCCTGGGTTATAAGGGACAGGTGGAATCAAGAGTTTTCGTCTGGCCATGGTCATTGGCATCTAAGTGAGTGTCGTGGAGGTGGGCGATAAATCGCTTTTAAAAGAAAATTTTAACCGAACTGTAGTGGACATACAATATTATATTAGTTTGAAGTATACACCATAGTGATCTGTCAATTTTATACAGTACAAAACGCTCGCTACTGTAAGTGTAGTCACCATACAATGTTAGTACAATATCACCGACTGCGTTCCCTGGGCTGTACTTTGCGTCCTCATGACTTATTTGTTTTGTACCTGGAATTTTTTTTACCTCTTAATCCCTGTCACCTCTCACCTAGCCCCCGCTCCTTCCCCTCAGGCAACCACCAGTTTGTTCTCTATATTTGTGAGTCTGTTTGTGGGTTTTGTTCCCGAATGGCTTGTTCGTTCATTTGTTCTGTTTTTTAGATTCCACATGTAAGTGACGTCATATGGTATTTGTCTTTCCAGTATGACTTACTTCACTTAATACCCTGTAGGTCCATCTATGTTGATGTGAATGGCAAGGCATGATTCTTTTAATGGCTGAGCAATATTCCATTGCATATGCATATACACATATATACGCATATGTGTGTATAATCACATATTTATTTATTTATTAGTTTATCTTATATTTTTATTTTTAAATTTTCTATAACTTATTTATTTATTTTTATAATTTACATCCAAGTTAGTTAGCACATGGTACAACAGTGATTTCAGGAGTAGATTCCTTAAGCCCCTTGCCCATTTAGCCCACTCTCCCCTCAAAACCCCTCCAGCAACCCTCGGTTTGTTCTCTATATTTAAGAGTCTCTTATGTTTTATCTCCCTCCCTGTTTTATATTATTTTTGCTTCCCTTCCCTTATGTTCATCTGTTGTGTATGTTAAAGTTCTCACATGGGTGAAGTCATTTGTCTTTCTCTGACTGACTAATTTTGCTTAGCATGATACCCTCTAGTTCCGTCCACGTCGTTGCAAATGGCAAGATTTCATTCTTTTTGATTGCCAAGTAATACTCCAGTGTGTGTGTGTGTGTGTGTGTGTGTGTGTATGTGTGTATATATATATTTATATATACATACCACATCTTCTTCAAAACAGCACACCTGTATCCCTTGGATAAATACCTAGTGCAGTTTCTGGGTCATAGGGTAGCTCTATTTTTATATATCACATCTCCTTTATCCATTCATCTATTGATGGACACTTAGGTTGTTTCTGTATCTTCCTTTTGCAAATAATACTGCAATAAACATAAAGGTGCATATATCTTTTTGAATTAGTGTTTTTGTTTTCTTTGAGTAACTATCCAGGAGTAGAATTACTGGGTTGTATGGTATTTCTATTTTTAATTTTTTCAGGGACCTTAATACTGTTTTCCACAGTGGCTGCACCCATTTACATTCCCACCAACAATGCACAAGGATTTCCCTTTCTTCACATCCTCACCAACATTTGTTATTTCTTGTCTTTTTGACACTAGCCATTCTGACCGGTGTCAGGTGATATCTCATTGTGGTTTGGATTACATTTCCCTGATAATCAGTGATGCTGAGCATCTTTTCATGTGTCTGTTGGCCATCTGTATGTCTTCCTTAAAAAATGTCTATTTAGGTATGTTTTCCATTTTTAAATCAGATTCTTTGGTTTTTGTTTTGTTTTGTTTTAGTGTTGAGACGTACGAGTCCTTTATATACTTTGGATTATAACTCCTTGTGGGATGGATCATTTCCAAACATTTTCTCACTAGGTCGCCTTTTTGTTTTATTGATGGTCTTCTTCGCGATGCAAAACCTTTTTAGTTCATGTAGTCCCAGCTGTTTTAGCCTTGCTTTTATTTCCTTGTCTGAGGAGACAGATCCAGAGAAAATACTGCAAAGGCTGATGACCATGTGTCTTCTTTTAGGAGCTTTAAGGTTTCGTGTCTTACATTTAGGTCTTTAATCCACTTGAGTTTATTTTTGTGGATGGCCTAAGAAGGTGATCCAGTTTTATTCTTTCGCATGTAGCTGTCCAGTTTTCCCAGTAGTATTTATTGAAGAGACTATCTTTTCCCCATTGTACATTCTAGACTCCTTTGTCATAGATTAAGTGATAAATAACTCATTTGAAAAATTATGTTCTAGAGGAAAACAAAGACTATAAAGCAGTATCTGGAGGGCATTTCAGGGGGGTAGTGAGTTGGTTTTCTATGGACTTTATTTCTTAGGGTGGTTTTAGGTTCATAGAAAACTTGAGTGATAGGTACAGAGATTTCTCATTTACCCTTTGCCCCTGGGCCTCCCACAGCCTGCTCCACTATGAGCATCCCCCACTGGAGTGGTACATTTGTTACAACTAATGAACTTACATCAACATCATCATCACCCAGAGTCCATAGTTAACATTAGAGTTCACTGTCAGGGTCATCAATTCTGTGGATTTGAACAAAAGTGTAATGATATGTATACACCATTAGAATACCATGCAAAGTAGTGTCACTGGTCTAAGAATCCAATGTGCTCTACCTATTACTTCCTTCCTCCCCACCTAGTCCCTGGCAATTAGTGAGTTTTAAAAAATTATTTTGTGTGTTTTCTAAGAAGGGAGTTATTATAGCATAGTGGTATGCTGATGAAAATGCTGGAAAGGGAAAGAGAGAACTTAAGGCACAGAGTTTTTGAGTAAGAGAAAAGGCAGAGGATTTGATGTGTAAATGAAAGAACCAGCCTAAGATGCCAGCATAGACAGTGCTTCTGTTCTAACAGGTGGAAAATAGTCAATAATGGGTCAGAGGCAGGTCTAATGATAAATGGGGTGGTCCGAGGCCAGATAAGTCTTCTGATTGCTTTATTTCCTCAGTGAAATGAGAGAAGCAAGGTTGTCACCTATGGAAGAGTAGAAGCCAAGGTGTGTTAGAGGAAACGGCTCACTCAACAGGTTTTAAGCAACTCCTATGTGCCAGTCACCATTTTGGGGTTGGGGAAACAACAGTGAACAAACTCCTGTCTGTGTTTTCATGGAATTTACATTATAGTAGATTTGAGAAGGCGTGAGAGGTGAGAATGGGTATTAGTCAGTTTCACTGCAGAAATGAATGACCCAAAGCATCAATGGCTCACCACAAAAAAAAGTTTAATTCTCACCCAGGCTGCGTGTCAGCTGAAGGTCACTTACGGCTCTCCCATGGGCTGTGGCTCTGCTCCAGACAGCGAGTAGACGAAAACTCTTCTCAGTCTTGGTCTTCTTCATTTGTAGATTTCCATTAGAAAATCAGCCCATTTGCCATGTGCCAGTCTTGTGACGCAAGGACTCAAACAAGGGAGCTCACAGAGACATAGAATAGTTCTTAGAGCTTTCTCAGTGCAGGTTGTGCCCTGTCCCCTTGGCTAAAGCAAGTCCCACGGCCCACCATGACACCAGGGGCATGGAGAGGCAAACCCTCCCACAGGACGCATTCCCATTCATAAGAAAGAGGGCAGGTAGAAATACAGAGCCTTCACCAAGAAAGTGGAGTGCTTTTCTATTTTCACTCTGTCTACCACAGATTTAATTATTTGGATCCCTTCTAAATCTATGCATTCAGCCCCAACGTTCACCCCTTAGCCACAGAGTGATATATCAGGCCCCCTCTGAGAGATTTGCCCAGGTCCCATAAATCTCTCAAACTCAACATTTCCCAAACTGAACTCGCTAGTTTTTTCCCTCAGTCATTCTCCTGGATTCTCCATCTCCTTCAAAGGTATCAGATCCTCGGTATCTCTCTCCTTGACTACTACCCTGAGCTTCAGACTTAACCTTCCTAAAATAGGAATCTGATTATACAGTAATCAATGTTCCATGGGGATAAATCCCCAGATCCTTAGCAGAGCCTACAAGGGCGTTTGTAATGTAGCCTCTTGTCACATTCTCCTTAGCAAGTAGTTATGCCCACTACCCAGTTCCGAAGTTCTTGAAGTACGTGAGGCCACTTTATATCCTCATGGCTTTTCTTTCCTTTTTTAAAAGTTTATTAATTTTTTTAACATTTATTTATATTTTTGAGAGACCGATCATGAGCAGAGGAGGGGCAGAGAGGACAGAAAGCATTGGAAGCAGGCTCCAGGCTCTAAGCTGTCAGCACAGAGCCTGATGTGGGGCTCAAACCCATGAACTGTGAGATCATGACCTGAGCTGGAGTTGGATGCTTAACAGACCGAGCCACCAGGCGCCCCCTTACACTCTGGGAAAACTCTGCCTGGGAAGTCCCTCCACCCCTTGTCTTTCAAAGTCAGCTCACCTTTCTTCTTTTTGAAGTTTTTAGGACTTCTACTCCCAAGAGAATAGACAATTCTCTTTTGCACCTGTTGTAAATTTGTGGTTATCATCTAGAAAATGTTTTGCTCTGTTTGTTTATATGTCTGCCTCCCTCTTCAGGGGGCTGTTGGATGACCCTGCACTTCTCTGGCCTCATGTTTTCACTCGGGGCAGGCAATCAGCCGCTCTTACTTCTGGCTTGCTCCTCGTCGTGGAGGACGGACCTACCTGGCTGGTGGGTGGCAGCCACTGGCCTTTCTCAACTGGATGGAGCTCATCTACTGAAAGTTCAAAAACACTCAAGAGTTGCGCTTGCTCTTGTTCTATTAACATTCCCTGAGCCAGAAATCTTGGGATGTGGGTCCGCTCTGCAGCAATCTTGAGAAGCCAAGAATCTTTTTTTTTAATCCCCAGTTTTATTGAGATATAATTGACATCTACACTTGTGTAACTTTAAGGTGTATAAAGGTTAATTTGATACACTTCTATGTTGCAAAATGATTACCACCACAGGGTTAGCTAACACCTTCATCATGTCATATAATTAACCTCTCTCTCTCTCTCTCTCTCTCTCTGTGAGAACATTTAAGATCTAGACACTTAGCAACTTTCAAGTATATAAGCAGCATTATTAACTATAATCACCATGCTGCTCATTGGATCCCCAGAACTTACTCATCCTGTGACTGGAAGTTTGTACCCTTGACCACAAGCTCCCCGCTTTCCCCTGTTCCCAAGGCCCTGGTAACCACTGCTCTATTCTCGGTTTCTATGAGTTCAGTTTTCTTAGATTCCACACACAGGTGAGATCCTACCATATTTGTTTTTCTCTGACTGACTTACTCCCCTCAAGGGCCATCCATATTGTCACAAATGTCAGGATGTGAAGCCAGACATTTTGGGAAGTAAGTCTGATCTGCAGACCTGCACCTCTCCTTGGTGGACCCTTGGGAGTCCAAGGACCATCAAATCTAGTCTAGATCCGGCTGATAAATCTAGAGCCATTTTCTCCAATCCTTATGTCAGTAATGATGCTGACATCTTGATACCTGGAAGTCCCTATGCCTTTTTTCTTTTTCTTTCTTTCTTTCTTTCTTTCTTTCTTTCTTTCTTTCTTTCTTTCTTTCTTTCTTTCTT
>NC_043709.1:132370168-132394558 GCF_006229205.1 Suricata suricatta | reverse complement strand
TGTGTGTGTGTGTGTGTGTGTGTGTGTGTGTGTTGGGGGCACAGTTCTTGAAGACAATGAGTCTGGGCTGAATAGGCTTGCAAAAGAGAATAAAGGATGGCCCAGAAATAGAAAAGGAAGAATCTGGATGGAAAGAATGAAATAGAGTATTTCTAACTGGTAGTATCAACAACTCTTGATTCTCCACTTGATGAATTTTTACTGCAATTTTGCAATCCCAGCTGGGCTGCCTTCTGTTTGAAGGCACACTTCTCCAAGACTGTCTTCCCTGTAGTCGATTATTTTGAGCAGAGAAAACTTTAACTGAATAAAGCATGATAAAAACATAGATGAGAATTCAAACTGCTGCAAAATAATGTATTTATACGTACATCAAAAACCCACTGCGATGATTTGGTTGTTTCCTGTTTTGTATTACTTGTTCCCCTGTTCGTTTATGCACACTTCTTCCTCACTCCAGCCCATCAGTATGAAATGTAAGACCTTATACTTTTGTTTAATAAAAGAGGCAATTATACATGTGGCCTGCCTCAGAGCTCTGACACTGTTACATAGGGAAATTCGAAAGAAGAGAAGGGACGCTGACTGCATCCATGTTAAGGGAAAGTAAAGTCAAGTCTGCAGCCACTTTCTCCAGTTGCTAGGACTGGATTAGCTTGGGGGGGGGGTTACTGTTCAGTAAATGTTAATTGGAATAAATGTTTATTGGATAATTAACTCCTTGGACTTATGGGTTAGGAGTAGAAGGCCAAGAATGAGGCTAACATTTGCTCTGCAGTTATGTATGTGTGGCCACTGGTCAGGAAGGGCAAGGAGAGGGCCTTCTGACTGATAATGCTTAACCGACTGAGCCACCCAGGGACCCCGTGGTTGATAATGATGTAATGGCTAGGCGGGTGTCACTTCAGACATTCGGTATCTCACATTTTTGGGCCCTGGGGCCCTGCCTACACTTTTCTAGACAGATAAAAGTTGCTCAACCCAGTGGCAGTCAACTGCTTTTTAAAGCATGAAAATTTTTTTCTCTTTTTAATGTTTATTCATTATTTTGAGAGAGAGAGAGACAGACAGACAGAGCACAAGCAGGGGAGGGGCAGAGAGAGAGGGAGAGAGAGAATCCAAAGCAGGCTCTAGGCTCTGAGCCATCAGCACGGAGACTGACATGGGGCTTGAACCCACAGACGGGGAGATCATGACCTGAGCCAAAGTCAGCCACTTAACCTATTGAGCCATTCACGTGCCCAACTTTCTTCTCTTTTTAAAGCAAGTTTATTAAACGTGTAAACCCAGCGCTAACACGCACAAAAGCAGCCTTCAGTCCGGTTGAAGTGGGGGTGGGGGACCCAAGGGCCCCCACTGGGCCTTTCCCTAGCTGCCCCTCATTGGGCCCAAGATGCCATCACAGAACCCTGGGCCCAGTAGGCCTGTTTGAAAATCTAGAATGGTTGGTGAAGCTTGATGAAGCTTAATCAGGCCTGCAGAAGCAGCTGTTGAAGATCAACAGATACGTGCTTCCGATAAGAAGATCATATTGAAAGAGCAAGCCCAGTTCAGAGAAGCGGGCTTCTTAGGAGATGAGAAGGACTGTCACCGCGTGTCAGGGAGATAGACATCTGCGCGAACGTTTATCACCCCGAAAACAGAAGCAGCCAGGGAATATCCGAAAGATTGGAGAAAACCACATTCCTAACATAAACCGCAGAACATAGAGGTTAGACACATTCTGATAAAGGAATGTCTTTTAGAGTTTTCACAACTCAAAAAAATGTTCAATGGTATCTATCAATGTCATTTAGGTCAGCAGGTCGCAAACTTTAGAATGCTTCAGAATCATCCGGAAGGCTTGTTGCAGTGCAGACTGACTGATGGGCCCATCCCCAGAGGCCCTAATTGTCTACGTGTGGCATTTTTGGGGCTGGAGAATTTGCACTGGCCTGGGACCTCCACTTAGAGAATCGTTACTCTATTATTCTAATAGATAAGGGGGGGGCGATGAGTCACGGTAACAGCAGTAGGAATTTGGAGTGGGGAGCATGGCTGTCTTTCTATTTATTCTCCTACAATTTGTGATAACCAACCTTAAAGGAAAAGCCCAGAGACCATCAGACACATACATCAGACATATTCCTTTAGAAAGGGTAGCGGAAGGTCATCCAAAGGCAGGCAAGGTTGGGCGGCACAAGACGTGAAGAGGAAAGATGCCCTGAGAAAGTTGGTAAGCCGGCTCACTTCGTTCCTGATAATAGAGTTGCAAAGAGAGGAAACTGAATAACTGCATGGAATTCTGAAAAACTGGGCTTTCCAAAGCGCATGAGAGAAAAAGCAAAACCAACGGTGGTTAAGAGATGAGTCACAGGTCTGTATAATTGTGTAAAATCCCAGGGAGCTGACGTTGGAAAGAAAAGTGTAACCAAAACACCTTTGCAATGAACAGTTAATAGCTCAGAGGATACAGTGGGCCTAATTCCCTTCTTGCTTTCATTTTATTGTTGTTTTTGTCCACAAAAATAGGTTTTTGTATTTTTAAGAGGAAGAGATTGTTAGATAGCACCTCACATCTCTTAATGCGGTAAAATTTCCTGAATTCCAGCAAGAACTAATAAATAAAATTTCAAAACAGTATCACAAATCTTTAAGAAGTCTTCACGGTTTCTCTAGCAATAGAATGATGTCATCATAGATCAAAAGGACTGTGTCCCATTTATAAATGGGTCTGTGAATTTAGACCATTTATTCCATTTTCTCATCTTACTGCTTAGTGCTTTCCAAAATAATACTTCACAACAGGGATGAGAGTGGGCATGCCTTTCCAATTCCTAAATTTCAGTGAGAGAGTCAATTATTTCATCATTTAATGTAATAGTGTATTATTTTTTAGTAAGTTTTCCTTACATAGTTATTTTTTTCCCATTTGGCATATTTTTGTCTGTCGTAAATGAACATGATTTTTAAACATAGCTACCATAAGCTTATCTAATGCACAGACCTAGATGGTGAGTGGACCAAAAATTGTCCCTTTGAACACCTACAGATGCTCAACTGCAGAGAAATGAGCTATGTTACCGTCTAAAAGTATGTCTTGAAGGTTTTTAAGGGCCATTATGAGGAAGAGGAATTAGTCTTATTCTGAAAAGACCCCCAAATCGAAAAGGTGTTGTAGGGCAGAAGCTGCAGCAATATGGATTTTAGTTCCACGTAAGATTTATCTAGAAATCACTCCTGTCCAGATATGGACAGTTTCTGGCTACAGGAAGTAGTGGGGGAAACTGCTATCTTCCCTCCCCACATCACTGCCTTTTGCCCAAGAGAGAGGCATAGTCACCTGCTTGGTGAAATGTCTAGAGTTGGTAGATGTTGTTTATGGTCTATGTTTCTGTGTCTGTAGCGTGTCAAGGGCTGTCTCCAACCTCTCCCCCAGAGGGCTGGGCATGTGTCTGTTTAACACACCCAGCCCTCGCCACATGCACCACAAGGCCGAGCTCCAGCCTACCCGCGCTGCAACCCAGCTCTACCTCAGGAAAGCGAATATGTTGAGGCCTATGCTCCTTCCCATACGTGTTCCTCAGTTCCAGGGTGGTGGGCCGGGGGTGGGTGGTCCTCCTCATCAACAAGCCAATTCTCAGCCACCTGATGGGTGTCCTAGAATTCAACTCAATTCTGATACTGCCCGCCCAGAGGTAGTGACAGATCCCAAGGGTTAAGTGATCAGTCCTACAAGACCGCCCCCCTTCCTTTAGATGCCAGCCACAAGCCCAGGCTGCAACCTATATTCTGACCAACTGGCTACAAATTGGAGGTTCTAACGACCCCCTTCAACTCAGGATGCCCCCTGCATGTCCAGGTGGTCACCTGTACTTCTGACTGACTGGCCATAGATCAGAGGTTCAAAGACACCTCTTTGGGTTTAATTTGCTAGCGTGGCTCATAGAACTCAGAGGAATGTTTTACTTACTGATCACTGGTTTATTAGTAAAGGATATACACTCAGAAACAGCCAGATGGAGGAAATGCACAAGGCGAGGTGTGGGGAGAAGGGAGAGATCTAACCTGCTTGCTGAGACCCATTCTCCCTTGATAAAGGTTTGCAGTAATGGGGGGTCCATGGGGTCCAGAGCTGACGGCCAAGAAAGAATTCTTGAAGACATCTTTGGTGCAAAAAGGTGACTTTATTAAAGCTCGGGGACAGGCCCCATGGGCAGGAAGAGCTTCCCTGGGGTCCTGACGGGTAACTCATTATCTACTCTCAGGTTGGGAGGGGTCAGGGACAGAGGAAGTCTCTAAGGAATTTTGGAAGGAAGGTTTCCAGGACCTTGAGGGACTAGCTGTTGCTAGAGAAATGCCACTTATCACCGTTTAATAAAACCTCAGTCATGAAACCCTTCAGATGTATGTGGGCGACAGTGGGGGGGGGCATAGCTTGGAGTGTGATGGCCAGTTGAGATAAAGGAAGTTGACTCTCCGGTGACTGTTCAACTCCCTCCCCTTTTCTCACACAAGGAAACATGGATGCATCCAGGAGAGTCGCTCTAGGGCTTTGGACAAGAGAATGACCCAAATCACGTTTGAAAAACGTGTTTCAGATTTGCTTCCCCCCGCCCCTCCCCAGGATGGTATTCCTGTCCAGCAAGCAAAATGTCTCTTCTTAGAGGAGGGAAGACCAACTATCACAGAAGAGGGAAACCAGAGGATGGACATGAATTAAATTCTGTTTTTCAACTTTTTTTTGTCATAGAAACTATGTTTTTGCTTCAGAAAGAAGTCTTAGCTATAAAGGAAATGAAAGGAAGGGAGGAGGGATACCTATGAAAAAAACAAGAAATTCTCTAGCACTTCTTGATCTGTTTCTCTGAAGGTCACAATTACAGATATTTTGATAAAGACATCCTCTTTAATGCTTCTGGTCTTTTCACACGATGGGGGAGATACACTTGGCACTGATTAGTCAGAGCTGACACCTTACCTTGAAATGTAGCAGAAGGTAGGAGGCTGGGGAAACAGAATAAGAGGTTTTTCATTTTCTCCGAAGGCCAATCTTCATCATTTTTGTAACCACACATGTATATGTGTGTAGGAAATAATCCTCTGGTTTAAGAATGCGTGTTTTAGAATATGAGAACGGACAGTGCGGAACCACTGTTTGGAGTTGTCTGACTAGAAAAAGAACTTGCAATTCATCCTGCATTCGAATAGGATCATAAATAAACCACTGGGGAAAAAAGCAGTAATCGATCACTGACTTTGTGGTTAAATATATAAGAAATGATAGGAGATAATTTCTTGAAATCTTTATGGCAAAAGACACTTTTTTATTTTTTTTAATGCTTATTTATTTTTGAGAGAGAGAGAGAGAGAGCACAAGCAGGAGAGGGGAGAGAGAGAGAGGGAGACAAAGAATCCGAAGCAGGCTCCACGCTCTGAGCCGTCAGCACAGAACCTGACACGGGGCTCGAACTCATAAACTGTGAGGTCATGTCATGACCTGAGCCAAAGTCAGATGCTTTACTGACTGAGCCACCCATGTGCCTCAGCAAAAAACATTTTTATATAAGATACTGAATAGTATGCCTGTGGCCAGTACACAAATCCCTTTTGAAATGAAAATTAAGAAGGGATTGCAGGCCCCCACAGAAATAAAATCAGCAATTATTGCCATGAATCTGTGGGAAAATCCAGGAACGCATGTCCAATGAAGATAATGTCTGTGTAAGAGATGAGCAGAACTGGAACATGCATGTAATTAAAAGCAATACTTAAATCTGATCAGTTTTTTGTTGCCTGTTGAACAAATGTGCTAACAAAAGGAAGGCTGTCTCCAGAGCTTCCTAAAGGGAGCCCCAGGGACGAGACGTCCTTGTCCCCGGCGAGGAGGTTTTATCTACCCAACACCTGGCCTTCCTTTGTGGCTGAGGACAGACACAGATGATACTGTGGAGTCATCTGGAGGTAAGTTGGCCACTGGTTGGCCTTACCTTTATCCTCTTAGGTCCCACATGTCTCTCTTCCAGACCCTTCTCTCATTTTCTGCCCCTTAAAAGGAAATGAGAAGTAGATCCTCAGAAGTAGAAGAGGTTTTAAGGTTACCTCGTTGGTGATCTGAAATGGTGGTGTCCTGACCCACCGGTGGGTGTTTACCCAAGTGGAGGAATACGGCGGGTGATGTGTTACAATGGTCCTAGCACTCACCGGTGTTGTAAATGAGACTGCAGTTATCCTTAGGACTCCATTGTGACTGACCTCTCTATGGCAATTCTTTTGGAAGAAAAGTAAGCGGATTCCCAGCTGGTACCCATTCCTGGAAACCTGTGTGGCGTGTTGCCTGTGTGTTCTTACATGTCCACTTCAGCGACCCATGGGAGGCACCCGGGCTGCCTCCGTCCCGTCGTCCCCTTCACGTCTGTCATACCCACTTGTAAGTTCCCTCTCTGTCTTCAAACCAGAGCTGAATCACGTTCACAGTGGAATCAGACCCGCAGTGATGATGAAATCCCAGGTAGTGGAAATTTGTGCCCATGGTCACGAAAGAGCCTTAGCATGGGACATTTTAGTCGCACCAGATGCATTCACTTCAAAGACAACCTGCCTGCCGCCAGGAGCACTCCGAATGAGAGTCCTCAGCTCCCCTCTGTTTCTTCCTAAGTATTTCCAACAGCTGTGTTTGAAGTTTTCAAAACTAGATCAAACTTTATATTGTCTAGAAGAACCCCACTTTACTTATTTTTTATAACTAGATTATGGAGTACTTAATGACAATTTCACAATTGGAGATTCAGTCTAAACATATGTGTTATACATCTACATATATAATTATATGTTCTTTTTTGCAATTTTAAAATTATAGTTTATTGTCAACTTGGTTTCCATATAACACCCAGTGCTCATCCCAAGTGCCCTCCTCCATGCCCATCACCCATTTCCTCCTCTCTTTCACCCCCCTCAACCCTCAGTTTGTTCTCAGTTTTTAAGAGTCTCTTATGGTTTTCCTCCCTCCCTCTCCTTAACTTTTTTTTCCCCTTCCCCTCCCCTATGAGCCTCTGTTAAGTTTCTCCTGTTCCACATATGAGTGACAACATATGGTATCTGTTTTCTCTGCCTGACTTATTTCACTTAGCATGACACCCTCGAGGTCCATCCACTTTCCTACAAATGGCCAGATTTCATTCTTTCTCATTGCCATGTAGTACTCCATTGTGTATATATACCACATCTTCTTGATCCACTCATCAGGTGATGGACATTTAGGCTCTTTCCATGATTTGGCTATTGTTGACAGAGCTGCTGTGAACATTGGGGTACATGTGCTCCTATGCCTCAGCATTTCTGTATCCCCTGGGTAAACTCATAGCAGTGCTATTGCTGGGTCATAGGGGAGTTCTATTGCTAATTTTTTGAGGAACCTCCACACTGAAGAAACCCACTTTAAATATAAAGATACATATGGATTAGAAGCAAATAGATGGAGAAAAATACACCGTGCTAACACTAATCAAAAGAAATCAGGAGTAGCTGTATTAATTTCGGACACAGTAGACTCCAAAGCAAGGGAAGTTGTCAGAATAAAGCAGGGCATTACCTTGATCCAGGGGTTGACTCTCCAAGAGGATATAACAGTTCTTAGTGTGTTTATATCTAACAGCAGCATCAAACTATACGAGTCAAAAGCTGATAGAATCACAAGGTTTATAGATGAAACTACTATCACAATTACAGACTCAACACCCCTCTCTCAGAAATGGATGCAGTAGACAGAAAATCAGCAAGGACCTAGCTGAACTTAACACCTTTAATCAACTGGAAATAAGGATTGGTAGACCACTACATTCAACAATAGCAGAATTCACATTTTTCTCAAGCTCACATCAAACATTCTGGGCCATAAAACACGTTAACAAAATTTTAAAAAGTAGAAATCCTATAATGGAACTAAGCTAGAAATCAGTAACAGAAAGATAACTGGAAATCCCCCCAAATATGTGGAGATTAAACCACACATACACCTAAATAGCATATAGTTGTGAGAAGAAATCTCAAGAGAAATTTTAAAATATTTTGAATCAAGCTAAAATGAAAATACAATGTATTGAAATTTGTGAGATGCAAGGAAAGCAGTACTTTGAGGGTAATTGATAGCATTGAGTGAATATATTAGAAAAGAAGAAAGATCTAAAATCAATCATGTAAGTTTCTGCCTTAGAAACCTAGAGAAAGAAGAGCAACCTAAGGCTAATGGAAACAGGGAAAAATGATAAGAATTAGAGTAGACATTAATGAATTTGAAAACAGGAAATCAATGAAACTAATTCTGATTCCTTGAAAAGGTGAATAAAATCAATAAGCCTCTAACCAGGCTGAGACAAAGCAAGAGACGACAAAAAAATATTAATATCAGAGGGGCACCTGGGTGGCTCAATTGGTTGAGCATCTGACTTCAGCTCAGGTCATGATCTTGAAGTCCCTGAGTTTAAGCCCCACGTCGGGCTCTGTGTGACAGCTCAGAGCCTGTAGCCTGCTTTGGATTCTGTGTGTGTGTGTGTGTCTCTCTCTGCCCCTCCTCCAATCACACTCTGTCTCTTACTCTCTATGTCTCTCAAAAATGAATAAATGTTAAAAAATTAAAACAATGTTAATATCAGAAATGAAAGGGGACATCATGACCAACAGGAACATTAAAAGGATAATAAAGGAATCTTCTGAACAACTCTATGCCCACAAATTTTATAGCGTAGATAAAATGGACCACTTCCATAACCTGCCAAATCTCACACTTACAAAAGTAAATTACACTCTTACTATACAAACCAACAATCACACTCTTTGGTATTTACTCACATGGTAGAAAAGCTACGTCCACACAAAAACCTGCACACATATATTTATAGCAGCTTTATTCATAATTGCCACAACTTAGAAGCAACCAAGATGTTCTCCAGTAGGTAGATGGATTAACAAACTGTGGTCCATCCAGACAATGGAATAGTATTCAACACTGAAAAGAAATGAGCTATCAAGCCATGAAAAGCCATGGAAGGACCTCTCAGTGTGTATTGCTAAGTGTAAGAAGCCAATCTGTAAAGGTTACATACTGTATGGTTCCAGCTCTATGACATTCTGGAAAAGGCGGGACTGAGAATGGAACCATCAGTGGTCGCCAGGGGTGGTGGTGGGGAATGAACAGGCAGAGCACAGAGGACTTCTAGAGCACCCAAACTACTCTGTATGAGACTATCATGGTACTTACGTGTCCTTATACATTTGTGCAAATCCATAGAATGCCCCAAAATATTTGGGGGGTTTATCTCCCACTCTCTGCAGTTCACAGGTCTTATAACGGCTTCTAGCAGGCTAGCCATTTCTTGCCTTTCTGGCCTAATTAGTAAAATATCTATGTGATGTTCTGTAGGTATCTCAACTCTCCAGGTCTCCTCATAAACTATGACAAGAGGGCAGGAGAGTTAATACGGCTGTAGGGGCAAAACTGAAATGTGATCGTAATTAGTTCTGATTGAATGGAAAAGGACTCATTGGCCAAACCATAATTCCACATGCCATGTACCTGAGGCTGCCTTAATAGGTTCTGGCAAAAATACCTTATTTCTTATGGTAGCTGCAACTGAGGCTTCTATGTGGCTGACTTTACGGTCGTCTGCCATTATTTTTCAGGATCTGTGTGATGTTTTCTGAGTCAGACTGGCGAATTTAATAGAAATATGAGACCACCACCCTGCGTCGTTTAGATCAGGAGTCCACAAACTATGGCCCGTAGGCCAAATCTGGCCTACTGCTTGTTTTGTACAGCCTGTAAGCTAAGAGTGGTTTTTACATTTTTTAATGGCTGAGGAAAAAAATCAAAAGAAGAATAATATTTTGTGGCACATGGAAGTTATATGAGGCACAGATTTCAGTGCTCATAAATACAGTTTTATTCAAACTCAGAAATGTTATTTCATCTACCTATTTTCAACAGCTGCTTTTTGCTATTATAGCAAAGACAAACAGTTGTGCCAGAGACTGTATGGCCTGAAAATCCTAAAACATTTCCCAACTAGCTTTAGATCCTTAGGTATGGCACTTTGCCATTTTCTAACTCTGGGGGTCAGGGGTATAGTATTGCTTTCTCTCTTGACTTGGGGAAGATAGAGCTTCAGAATCTTCTTTCAACTTTCCCCTCTATGCCAGCCCTCACCCTTGGGCCAAGGAACCAAAGTGGGGAGTGTTGTAGCTCTCATGTACATCGATGTAAATCACACATTCAGAAGCTGGGAAAATGGACCACTGGGTGGGCCCGTGTAGGTGGACTTTGGTCAGGACTCCATGTGACGTTCTCTTGCGGGAGGGAGCCATGATAACCCTTCAAGTCTCCAGGTCTCAATGTCAACAGTAACCTTCAAAATTTCTTGTTCCTTTTCCCTAGTACAGTTGCCTAAGTAAGGGGCCACAGATTGCTTGGGCAAAGCACTGGGGAATTGCTAGGTATGCTTGCCGTGGTGTCCTCTGTTCACGGGTTCTGGGGTCTGATAACTGGCTCAGATCTGGAGATTGGGCAAAGGACGATGGATTTTTACAAGCATGACTTCCCTCAGCCAGCTGGTCAACCATCCTTCATTTCTTCTGATAGTACAAACTGAGTGGTACTTGTGCTGGCTGCCCAGCGATGGGGACCCCTGTGATAGAGGTCAGGTTCCAGCTCTTAAGCACCAGAAGACAAAGGGGAAGGGGAGTCTGGGATGAGGAGGTGCAGTTATCACAATGAGCAGAAGGTGGGAGGTGGTCGGGCAGCCGTGCAAGTCTGAGCTGCAGAGTTAGGGAGATGGTTATTGGAATATGGCATTCCAGGTAGAGTCTAGTCTGGTCTAGGTGGCCATAGACTCCTGTGGAGAAAAGGTCTTTGCATTGTCTTAGAACCAGGGGGAATGCTGGCTGGACATAGTTTCTGGTATTCTCTATCCTTCCACTTACTCGGGAGGTGAGAGCCCCTTTGTAAGCTCTCTGGCTTTCAAACGTGGCTTTTGGTCGCTTGTTAAATGGCCACATGCTGTTATTTGTTCCTTGTAAAATATCAACAGAAGCTAGCAGTACCCATTCGCTATGGTCTGAATGTTTGTATCCTCCATAACCCCAAATTCATATGTTGGAGTTCTAACCCCAAAGGTGATGATATTAGCAAAGGAGGTGATTGGATCATGAAGGTAGAGCCCTCATGAATAGGATTAATGTCCTTATAAACAAGATCCCAAGGGTCTTCTAACCCCTTCTCCCATCTGAGGACCCAGTGAGAAGACATTATCTATGAACCAAGAAGTCAGCCCTCAGCAGACACAAAATCACCATCACCTTGATCTTGGACTTACAAACCTCCAGAACTATGAGAAATAAATTCTTGTTCTTTATGAGGCACCCAGTCTATGGTACTTTGTTACAGTAGCTCAAATGGACTTAGACACATCCAGTCTCATTGTCCTTATAACTTCTATTTCCTTGAATTTTAAAAGCACAGAGCTTGATGCAGGGCCTGAACCTATGAACTGTGAGATCATGACCTGAGCCGAAATCAACAGTTGGACACTCTACCAATGAGCTACCTGAGGCACCCTTCCTTGAACTTCTCGGACACCTTCCAACTCTCACAAGAGCTGGTGCATTCCCTTCTACTGGTGTGCCACTGCAACTCACTGAGACAGTGCTCCAAAATTACAACTCTGTTCACATCCATTTATGTGTGCTAAATTTTCTCAGTCTTGCCATGTTTTCAGCTGGGTCTATTATCAGGTGTGCCATTTCCACTGAAACCTTTGCACTAATTTCCTGAGCACAAGCTGCCTGGGTTTCTCATCTTTTTCCCCTATCATATCTTCCCTTAAATCTCTGCTTTGGGTTCTAATTTACAGAGGCCAATGCTTTATCACATTTTAAAAATTCATGGCAATATGTTTGGTCCCAGACTCGTCAGTTACATCACAATTTTTTCTTGGATAAATTTATTTTCTTCCTTTGTTTTCAGTATAACTTCGTATTGTTCTGTGAGGGGAACATTTTCTATTTTTGTAGAAATTTCAACAAGCCGAGTCATTTTTAAACAAGACATTTGCAGGGGGCTTGGGTCAAGAATATCCTGGGGTCAGGGTCCAGAAGAGCAGAAATTCTTTGGCATGGGTTGGAGTCTGTTCTTTACTTTTTTTAAATTCTTTTTAAATTTTTATTTAAATCCAAGTTACTTAACATATAGTGTAATAATGGTTTCAGGAGTAGAACTTAGTGATTCATCACTTCAATATAACACCCAGTGCTCATCCCCCAAAAAAGTGCCCTCCTTAATGCCCATCACCCCTTTAGCCCACCCACCCCTACCCAACACCCCTCCAGCAACCCTCAGTTTGTTCTCTGTAGTTAAGTCTCTTATGGCCTCCCTCCCTCTGTTTTTTTATCTTATTTTTCTTTCCCTTCACCTATGTTCATCTGCTGTGTTTCCTAAATTTCACATATGAGTGAAATCATATATTTATCCTTCTCTGACTTATTTCGCTTAGCATAATATACTCTAGTTTCATTGCTGCAAAGGCAAGATTTCATTCTTTAAAAATTCTTTTTTTATGTTTATTTATTTTTGAGGGACAGAGAGACAGAGCCTGGGTGGGGGAGGGGCAGAGAGAGAGGGAGACACAGAATCTGAAGCAGGCTCCAGGCTCCGAGCTGTCAGCACAGAGTCTGATATGGGGCTAAACTCACAAACTGAGAGATCATGACCTGAGCTGAAGTCAGATACTTAACCGACTGAACCACTCATGTGCCCTAAGATTTCATTCTTTTTGATTGCCTAGTAATATTCCATCATGTGTGCACGCATGTGTGTGTGTATGTGTGTATATGTATATATATGTCACATCTTTTTTTTAATGTTTTATTTATTTTTGATACAGAGAGAGACAGAGCATGAGAGGAGGAGGGGCAGAGAGAGAGGGGGACAGGGAATCCGAAGCAGGCTCCAGGCTCTGAGCTAGCTGTCAGCACAGAGCCTGACGCGGGGCTCAAACCCACAAACGTGAGATCTGACCTGAGCCGAAGTCGAAGGATTAACCGACTGAGCCACCCAGGAGCTCCATGTCACATCTTCTTTATCCATTCATCAGTCAATGTACATTTGGGCTCTTTCCATAATTTGGCTATTGTTGACAGTGCTGCTATAAACAGTGGGATGCATGTGCCCCTTTGAATCAGCATTTTTGTATCCTTTGGATAAATACCTAGTAGTGCGTTTCTGGGTCATAGGGTAACTCTATGTGTAATTTTTTGAGGAACCTCCACACTGTTTTCCAGAGTGGCTGCACCAGTTTGCATTCTCACCAACAGTAAAAAGGGTTCCCCTTTTGCCACATCCTCGCCAACATCTGTTGTTTCCTGAGTTGTTCATTTTAGGCATTCTGACAGGTGGAGAGGTGGTATCTTATTGTGGTTTTGATTTGTAGTTCCCTGGTGATGAGTGATGTTGAGCATCTTTTCATGTGTCTGTTGGATTCTGGATGTCTTCTTTCGAAAAGTGTTTATGTCTTTTGCCCATTTCTTCACTGGATTATTTGCCTTTTTGGGTGTTGAGTTTGATAAGCTCTATATTGATTTTGGATACTAGCCCTTTATCTGATATGTCATTTGTAAATATCTTCTCTCATTCTGTTGGTTGCCTTTTAGTTTTGTTGATTGTTTCTTTCACTGTCCAGAAGTGTTTTTTTTTTTATCTTGATAAGATCCTAATAGTTCAAGTTTGCTTTTGTTTCCCTTGCCTCAAGAGACCTATCAAGTAAGAAGTTGCTATGGCTGAGGTCAAAGAAGTCACTGCCTCTTTTCTTCTTTATGATTTTTATAGTTTCCTGCCTTACACTTAGGTCTTCCATCCATTTTGAGTTTATTTTTGTGTGAGGTGTAAGAAAGTGGTCCAGGTTCATTCTTCTGCATGTCTCTGTCCAGTTTTCCCAACACCATTTGTGGAGAGACTGTCTTTACTCCACTGGATATTCTTTCTCACTTTGTCCAAGATTGGTTGGCCGTACATTTCTGGGTCCATTTCTGGGTTCTCTATTCTGTTCCATCGGTTTGTGTGTTTGTTTTTGTGCCAATACCACACTGTCTTCTTGATTACAGCTTTGTAATACAGCTTCAAGTCCGGGATTGTGATGCCTCCTGCTTTAGTTTTCTTTTTCAACATTACTTTGGCTATTCAGGGCCTTTTCTGGTTCCATACAAATTTTAGGATTGTTTGCTCTAGCTTCGTAAAGAATGCTGGTGTTATTCTGATAGGGATTGCATTGAATGTGTAGATTGTTTGTGGTAGTGTTGGCATCTTAACAATATTTACTCTTCCGATCCATGAGCATGGAATGTTTTTCCATTTCTTTGTGTCTTCTTCAATATCTTTAATAAACTTTCCATAGTTTTCAGTGTACAGATCTTTTACCTCTTTGGCTAGGTTTAGTCCTAGGTATTTTATGGATTTTGGTGCAACCTAAATGAGATTGATTCCTTGATTTCTCTTTCGGTGCTTAATTAAGAGAAATGCCACATGTTTCTGTACATTAATTTTATATCCCGCAACTTTGCTGAATTCATGTATCATTTCTAGCAGTTTTTTGATGGAGCCTTTCAGGGTTTCCACATAGAGTCTCACATTGTCTGTGAAGAGTGAAAGTTTGACTTCTTCCTTGTGTTCTTCTCTTTAAACCTTATTTCTCTCCATTGACAGCTGCAAGGTGTTTTTTCCCTCTACTCTGCCTCAGTAAGAGATTCCTTCTTCCAAAAGCACTTTCCTCAGCCACCCCACCTCCTCTGCTTCTGCTAAGTTTCGTTTTTACTGGTTCAAACAAAGGAATGTTAATTTTACTCATCCGTGTCAGCCTCTTACTCTAGAGACCGGTGTTCTCTGGGCACCTGAGATGTTGAGCTGCCAGGAGCCAGGAGCTTTATCCTGTGGTGTTTTTCTTTCCCTGCAACCTTCTGGCGACCCTTCCCTAGAGTCCAGAGTTGAGGAGTGCATTCTGCCTCAAGACAGAGTGTGCATTTCCACTTCTTATCTGGTCTGCGGCTTCAGGTAAACATCTGGGAAGATGAAGAGCATTGCCCACTCTACCTTTCCCTTTTAAAACCGGAGGGCTCATTCAGCCTTGGCCTTGATATTCAAAGTTAAATAAAATTCTTAGTTTCTGAACCATCATACTGATCTTGGCTGAGTTTCTAAGAAACTGGGCTCGGAAGTTCCAAGATGGAACTCAATAAAATCCAACGAGGTATCCAAGAATTTTAAGTGCTACTGCAATGTTAGAAATAAAATACTATCTCAGACATCAAAGTATTTTTTGCAATATAGACATGGTATGTCACAATGAGCCTGGTCTCTGTGCTTCTTTGATTAGTGGAGTAAAGCATAGAATTTAAGAGAACAGGCTTTAGAATCAGGGAGCTCATGGCTCATACATTTAGAACCTTGGGCAAATAATTTCTCTCAGCTGCCCTTTCTTCATCTGTAAGTGGGACTGATGATAGCTTCCTTTTAGGGCTCTTATGAAGGATAAATTAGATAATATATGCAAATCACTCAGCCCGGAACCTGCTACATAGAAAGTGCTTGATAAGAGGCATCATCTTTCAGAGTGGGAAGAACAAGAGGGCTCCAATGGACTGTGGAGACTAAACTGCAGAGTAATGGAGTACAGAGGCATATGTGGGATAGCATCACCATCCTGCTCTTAGGCAAATTACCTGCTGGTCGGCAGGCAGCTGTTTATAATAAAAAGCATGCTGGGGTGCCTGAGGGGCTCAGTCAGTTAAGCATCAGTCTCTTGGTTTCGGCTCAGCTGATGATCTCATGGTTCGTGGGTTCAACCCTCACGTCAGGCTCTGCATTGACAGTGTGGAGCCTGCTTGAGATTCTCTCTGTCTCCTTCTCTGTCTCTGACCCCCCCTCTCAAAATGAATAGATAAACTTAAAAAAAAACAAGCATACCGACTTTAAAGAGGGTCAACCAGACCTGGGCCCTCATCACAGTTCAGCCAATTATTAACTGTGTAACTTCAGCACATTACTTGAGCCCAGTTCCCTGTCCACAATAACATCCATCTCAATGAGTTATTCAGGATGAAAGACAGATGGTCTATATTAACATTCAGGTCAGCCCTGGCTGTATATGGGTCTGGGAATGGCTTACCTCCCCACCAGGCTGTCACCACCACTCTCTGCGGTACTTTTCTCCCCAGAGGAAGAGTGTAACTTGAAAGGGTTACTAATCCCTCGAAACCCTCTGATCACAGATAAACTCATTTCCCGATCCTGCCACGTAAGCCACTGATCTGGTTTTGATGACCTGATCACACATTGAGGACCACATTAAGGCTGTCACTCAAAGCTGTACTCATGATCAAAGTCGTGTTGCCAGGGTTGCTTCTGCCTCAGCAGTCTCTGGGGATGGCACCGAACGGCAGGATGGAAAAGATAACAGACCTCCATGGAGTCGTTTGCTCACAGATCAAGCTCTTGGTCTGGTTGCTTGAAGAGTGGGAAAGTCAGTGCTGGAAAGTGATAAAGAGTTCATCATTTTATTGACCGTTCTAGGCAAATGGGTGTGTAAACTCAGCATCTAAAAAAGTATCTACATGAAAGTCATAAAATGTGCACAGAAATTATGGTTTTTAAAAAGTAAGTTTTGGGGCCCCTGGGTGGCTCAGTCGGTTAAGCGTCCGACTTCAGCTCAGGTCATGACTCACAGTTTGTGGGTTCGAGCCCTGCGTCAGGCTCTTCTTTAAAAAGAGTTTTTTAAATGTTTTTTATTTATTTTTGAGAGACACAGAGAGACAGTGGGATCAGGGGAGGGTCAGAGAGAGAGGGAGGCACAGAATCTGAAGCAGGCTCCAGGCTCTGAGCTGTCAGCACAGAGCCAGATGCGGGGCTCGAACCCATGAATCGTGAGATCATGACCTGAGCTGAAGCTGGATGCTTAACCGGCTGAGGCACCCAGGCGCCCCTCTTTTTTAAATTTTTTAAAGTTTATTTATTTTGAAGAGAGATAGAGACAGCACGAATAGGGGAGGAGCAGAGAGAAGGGGAGAGAGAGAGAGAGACAGAGAGAGAGACAGAGAGAATCCCAAGCAGGCTCTTTGCTGCCAGTTCAGAACCCACCAGTGGGTTTGAACTCACAAAATCACGAGATGATGACCTGAGCTGAAACCAAGAATTGGACGCTTAATTGACTGAGCCACCCAGGCACCCCTTAAAAAGTAAACTTCTTGTCAAGAGGATTCGTTTCCAATAAACCAAAATAATTTAAAACTTATGGAAATCTGGTCAAACAAGCAGACCAGACATCAGTTGGTAAAAAAATAAATTTAAAACTGTTTTTTAATTGAGAAAATTCTAGAAACTTGAAAGACCTTTTACTGGGAAAATATACAAACAAGCAAAAAACATGAATAAAGTGCTGCTGTCCCACCTGCCTGGAGAAACTCACATCGGCAAATAATCCTTAGATTTCCACCCCCCCCCCGTATGTATTTACTTATTTTTGAAACAAAAATGGGATCCTTCCATATAAATTGTCATCTATACGTAATTGAATTTTACTGAGTCTTTATTATTGACTGTATCATTTGTTTCTAGACTTTTATTACAAACATCATAGAGCAGAAATAACCGTAGAGAATGACTTGAGAAAAAATGTGGGGAGCAAGCCAAAAAATGTTTCTATGACATGGACAAAACTGCTTAGAGATGCATAAACAAAAAGAAATGACTCTCTGGGTAGACCTAAAGTATTACTACGCACACATGCACAGTCCCTGGGATTTACTCTTTTTGATCAAACTAGAATTTTGATCAAACTGTCATTTTACCAGCTTGTTTTCTTGGAGTGCATCCGGCCTCTGCTTCCTCACCTCCGGCCTTTCCCCCAGCTCCGTTGTCCTAGACACTACTTGGTTTCAGTTGGCCCAAGCCCCTTCCGCATGTCCTGTGCCTCTAGGACACCTGCCCTGCCCTTTTCCGGGGTTCTGTGAATTCTGTCATCCGCCTCCTGCCCTCCTCCCTCTGGGCTGCTCTGCCAAGCACTGCTGGAGAAAAACAGTGGCTTGTTTTGCTAAGTGTCACTAGGTCCGCATGTCCTCCAGCCTGGACGGCCCTCTTCTCTGCCACCTTCCACCCCAACCCCAAGACAAGCTTCTTGTCTTATCCCTCTTCTGAATCTCCACAGTTTGTTTCTCCTGCATGGCCTGGCCTGGGCTCCTCCATCCCGTTAAGCCTCAGATCCGTCGTTTGTAAAATAAAGGTAATATTAGTTACCTTTGACAGGAAGTGGAAGACAAAATGATGTTTCTTTTTTTTAATATTTATTTATTTATTTTTGAGAGAGAGCATGTACAAGCACAGAAAGACAGAGAAAGAGAAGGAGACACAGAATCCAAAACAGGCTCCAGGCTCTGAGCTGTCAGCACAGAGCCCATCGTGAGATTATGACCAGAGCTGAAGTCAAATGTTCAACCCACTGAGCCACCCAGGTGCCCCTAGAATGAAGTTTCTTTTTATTATTATTACTTTTAATGTTAGTTTATTTTTGAGAGAGAGAGAGAGAGAGAGAGAGAGAGAGAGAGAGAGAGAGAGTGAGAGCGAGCGAGCATGAGCAGGAGAGGGGCAGAGAGAGAGAGAGGGAGACACAGAATCTAAAGCAGGCTCCAGGCTCTGAGCTGTAACACAGAGCTTGAAGCAGGGCTCAAACTCAAGAAACCATGAGATCATGACCTGAGCCAAAATCGGATGCTTAAGACTGAGCCCCTAGAATGATGTTTCTAATACACACAGCAATGACGGAAAAAAGATGTCCTCCTGAGAATTAAACTAGAAAATTCTCAAACAATGGAAGTGCTTACATTTGTGGTCTGTAGGCCAAAAGGTTGTCTATAAATATGGGATGTAATGATTTGGAAATGCACAGGGGTGCAACCGGAAGAAAGGAGGGCCGTGGTCACAAGTAGCCAGCCAAGCAGACACTTCCTGCCAATCAGGGAGGCTTGGTAGACTGCAAATTCCACTTGGCGGGTCCAACCAACAGTGCAAAAGGGTTTCCCTTTCTCTGCATCCTCACCAATATGAGTTGTTCACTTTAGCCATTCCGACAGGTATGAGGTGGTATCTAATTGTGGTTTTGATTTGTATTTCCTTTATGATGAGCTATGTTGAGCATCTTTTCATGTGTCTGTTTGCCATCTGGATGTCTGCTTTGGAAAAGTGTCTATTTATGTCTTCTGCCCATTTCTTCACTGGATTGTTTGTTTTTTTGGGTGTTGAGTTTGTAAGTTCTTTATAGATTTTGGATACTAATCCTTTATCTAATATGTCACTTGCAAATATCTCCTCCCATTCTGTTGGTTACCTTTTAGTTTTGTTGATTGTTTTCTGTGCTGTGCAGAAAGTTTTTATCTTGATGAGGTCCCAACAGTTCATATTTGCTTCTGTTTTCCTTGCTTCCAGAAATATGTCTAGTAAGAAGTTGCTGTGACTGAGGTAAAGGAGGTTGCTGCCTATTTTCTCCTCTAGGATTTTGATGGTTTCCTGTCTTACATTTAGGTCTTTCATCTATTTTGAAATTATTTTATTTCATTATGGTGTAAGAAAGTAGTCCAGTTTCATTTTTCTGCATGTCGCTGTCCAATTTTCCCAATACCATTTGCTGAAGGGACTGTCTTTTTTCTGTTGGATATCCTTTCCTGCTTTGTCAAAGATGAGTTGGCTATACATTTGTGCATCCATTCCTGGGCACTCTATTTTGTTCCATTGAACTAGATGTCTGTTTTTGTGCCAGGACCGTACCGTCTTGATGATGACAGCTTTGTAATGGAGCTTGAAGTATGGAATTGTGATGCCTCCAGCTTTGGTCTCAGGAATTATTCTTCTTATATGAAGAGAAAGAAACCAAAGCTCTCTCTCTCCATCATGCAGCAAGATGGTGGCCACCTGCAGCCAGGACGTGGGCCTTCTCACCAAGAACCGAATCTGGCAGCGTTTTGATTTTAGACTTCTAGCCTCCAGAATTAATACCAAAAAAAATCAATGTCTCTTGTTTAAGCCACAACGCCTGTGATATTCTGTGATAGCGGCCTGAGCTGACTGAGACACTCTCATTGCTTTTTTCTTCAAACGATCTTTATGGCGAATATCTGATGAATGTAATTCTCCACCATGTCACCTGAGGATTAAGGGGAAGTAACATAAGTTACTTCAATGCCAGTTGTATAAGTAAATAGTAAGCCCTACACAAGGAAGATTCTGGATCATGTACGTATTTAGTACTTGCCAAAAAATTGAAACAGTCAGTTAACCATAGCGGCCAAGAGAATGATCCGCTCCCTTGTAGAAATCTACCTCTCTTGGGACCTTTCTTGGGTTATGTGGATCCTTGCTTGGGGCCAGTTTTGTACAAGGCAGAATGGGAAGATTTGCTTTCTTATTTCCAGGCTCCGAGCTAAGGGTCACTCCCATTCTCTGCTAATAGCCTGGCTCGGTTTTCGCTTTGAGCACTCAGAGTGATTTCAGTGATACCAAATGATCTCTACAGGGCTTGCTCCTTCTAACATAGTCTGCAAAGTACCAGCTGCTTTAGACTGTGTGTTTGTATCCTCCCCAAATCCATACATTGAATCCTGATCCCCAGTGAGGGTATTCGAGGTGGGGCCTTTGGGATGTGATTAGGTCTTGAGAGTTGGAGCCCCCATGAATGGGATTGGTGGTCTTATAAGGGACCCGAGAGAGCCCTCTTGCCTCTTCTGACATGGCGAAGGACGAAGACATGAGCAATGCTTACTTATGCAGCTGGCACTTCCATGGTCCTGTAGCTGCGTTCAAATAAATAACAGACTGGCAAATAAGAAAATAAGAAGAAAAGCAACATGGAGAGAATGGCTGGCTGGCTGGTGGGCGGCATTAACAGGTGCACAGACCATCATGGGCCCCGCCTGGGGTTTCTTCTTAAATTTCACCCAGGCCCCAGGTCGATATATTTGTTCACATCTATTTCATCTGTTCACCAAGTCTGTGAACCTCAGGGCTGAATGTCTCCTACAATCTGGTCTGCTCACTTCCTGACACAGAGCGGGTGGAGAGACGGCTCCATGTCTAGCCCTGTCTCTCTCCAATGAGTCTTAGTCTCCTGCTGGGTTGAGACACAGCTGCGTGTCAGAAACAAAGTTCCTTCCACTGAGACTTCAGTCTTACTATTTCCCACTCGCTGCACACCCGCCTGCCCGTGTGAAGGGCACGTTCCTTAGAGTTGTACACGTCTTTGGTTCGTGCCCTGACCATCTCTTCCTAGTTATGTTACCTACCTCCAGCAGATTCTAGTCCTTTTTTCCTGCCCCCTTTCCTTCTGCTAGGCTGAAATACTACCTGGTTGGCCACAGGCTCCTAGAAGCAACAGGGCCCTATGAGAAGGTTTCGGATTCTGAAGCTGTGTGCAAATCCACAATCAGATTTATGTATGATCTTGACTCTAAGCCTGAGTCCATTTGAACCAACAATCTGCAGTAGGAATGACTCCCTAGTTTTGGAAATCCTCACCTCTGAAATGGAGCTGACCCCCACGGACCTAGGTCTTCAAGCCAACCCTGGAAGCCAACCCTGCAAAGCTTGGACTCTAATTCAGGGAGCACTTCAGCCCTAAGCAGGTTTATCTTACTGCCAGAATGTTCCCCTTCTCACCACGGGCTGATCCAACAGTTCTGGGAAGGGCCTCACCCTAGGACTGAGGATTTCTGTCCTAATGCCACATTATATTTTATTTAGGATTTTTACTTTAACAGTCATAAGTCAGAATGTCCTATGGCTTTCTTTGGCATATATTTGTTAGGTATCACTACTGTGCTGGCTCATACAAAAATTTTGGAAAAAAATTTTTTTAATGTTTATTTATTTTTAAGAGAGAGAGTGAGACAGAGCATGAGTGGGGGAGGGGCAGAGAGAGAGGGAGACACAGAATCTGAAGCAGCTCCAGGCTCTGAGCTGTCAGCACAGAGCCCAATGTGGGGCTCAAACCCACGAACTGCAAGATTGTGACCTGAACCAGTCGGGCGCTTAACTGAGCCACTCAAGCACCCCTCATATAAGAAATTTGAAATCTTTCTTCATTTTCTATGCCCTGGAACAACACCTGTGGAGCCGCTTGCCCTAAGTCTGGTAAATTTCCCCTGTAGGCTTGCTGCTAATTTGGGCAGTAGGTCTTTTCTCTTCTTCCCTATTTCTCTTGTGGTAGTTGGTCTATTTAAACTTTATAACCTGTCTAAAGCCCATTTTAAGAAACTATATTGTCCTACAAATTAACTCCTTGATCCAGATTTTCTGACTTATTTGATAAAAACAAAGTCTTCTCTTAATATAACTTTACTTTCCTGTGTCTGGAGCTAATTGCTTTTATTCCGTAAGTTGTATATTTGTACTTTGTTTTTTCTTGTTTAGCTAACGGCTTACCTATTTACTTTCAAACAATCAGCTCCTGGATTTATTTTTTCATTCTATATTTTTCTGTTTTACACACCATGATTTTAGGCTTTTTTCTTTATTCATTACATCCTTCTGCTTCTCAAAGGTATATTTTGTTCTATTTCTAACTTCTTTTATGGGTGCTTAATTCATTTATCTTTTCCTAACTCTTTAATTAATATGATCACTTAAAATCATGAGTTTTCCTCTGAGTAATATTTAGCTAAATCCCATGGGTTCTAATATGTCATTTTCACTTTCATACTCTTCCAGGCATTTTCTATTTCGTTTTTGTTTTCCTTTTTAAGCTAAATGTTATTCTAAGCATTTAAAACTTTTCAAGGAGTAGAAATGTCTTATTTTCTGTTTTGCCATTAATTTCTAGTTTTATTGAATTGTGATTTATACAATTCAATACAAATACAATATAGATCCATGTGGTTTTACTTATTGGGCTATTTTAAGATTTTGCCTGTGGCCTGAAATATGGCCAGTTGTGAGTGTTCTAAGGACACCTGAAAGGTGTAATCTCTGTTTTAGAACACAGAGTTTGATGTATTAGATCTACCGTGTCGGTTATGTTTCTAGGTCCTCTCTGTCCTCTCTCAACCCTGTGCCCCTTGTCTGTCAAGAACCGCATCAATTATTTCTAACTATTCAATCTTTTTATGTCTCCTATAGTGTTTGTGATTCCTAATGAGATTGTGTTATTCAGTGTGTAGATACTCCTATTTTTTCTTCATTGTGACTTGTAACTCTTAGGATTTTCTTAATCTCATTTAATGCTTTTTGCCCTGAAATCAGTAAGTTTGTGATCCTTCATATTCCTGATATATCTTTTCCATTCCTGTGTTTTCAAACTTTCAGAATGACTATTTTATGCATTTTCTTATATGTAACACAGAGTTGGGTTATGGTTAGTGCTTTAATCTGACGTTGTGTTTTTTTAGATAAGCACGTTGAGTACATTTAACATTTATTCACATAAGGTGTTCAGTCTCAGTTCTGGCATATTATTTTGTTATGCTTTCTGTTTTGTAACTTTTGCAGTCAGTTCACGCTGTGATTTTGTTTGTAGATGTGTGCATATGTTTTGAGCAGTTGAAAGGTTTGCATGTTTGTTACTGTGATTATAATTATGTTACCTGATGTCTTTAACCATCTGTCTCTTTAGATCGTCTGTTGACTCCTACTACATTTCTTTCTTTTCTCCCTTTTTCTAATAGTCAGATTTTAGTTGATTCCATTTTTTGGTCAGTATGTTCCTTTGTACAAAGATGCATATTTTCAATCTCTATAATTTATCAGCGCCAAATATTTTTACCCATCGTTATGGAGGTGAAAATCATTTTTACACAAAACGCCAATTTCCCTCCCCTCCCACCTTTTGCTATCTGCTTTTCAAATTGTGAGGCTTTACAGTATTTACACTGTGGTCTCCTTAGTCGGACCCTTGCTTCAATGCATTCCTTTTGCAACAGCCTTCCCATTCGCCTCGCCTATGGTGATTTATTTTCAGCTTTGTGCTTGAACTTGGTTTTGAATGAATAAGAACGAAGGACTTGGAGGAATTCTGAACCTCTGCCCTACTGGAACGCGGTTGACCCCCAAGGACGGAAGATCTTTACGGCCTTGGGCCATTTTCGCTCCTCACCATCTGGGGGCACTGCGGGACTCCCCCAACGGTCTGAAATGTCTGAAACTCGGGCTACTGCGACTCCTCTCGGCGCTGGAGAAGAACGCCCGAGCAGGGGAGGTGCAGTGCGGTCCTCCCGCCGGAAGGGGGCGCGGCGACGAGGAGACCCTAGGCGCAGGCGCAGGCGTGCCCCTCTCCCGGCCGCACGCACTCCGTGACCCCGCGCCGCCGCGCGCCCTGCGGACTCGGCGTAGGGGTTGGC
>NC_043709.1:132318610-132370068 GCF_006229205.1 Suricata suricatta | reverse complement strand
CCCTTTCCCGTCCGTGCCCTTCCGTCCCTGGGACGCGCGGACGCTCTGGGGTTTACCCGTGTTTTGGAAAAGTTGCTCGGTCCCTAGGCCCCGGTAGCCAGGCTTGTGTCCCCGGTGGCCCAGCGCACTTGGACCTCTCTAGGGCCTCGGGCAGCGGAGAGGAGGGATTCCGGGGAGCTCCGGAGGCGGACGCTTCCCGAAGGCCGAGGTGTCCCGAGCCAGCTGACGGAAGACCCGACTCCGGCGTTACCTCGCTCCCCGGGCTTTAAAAGCGGGGTTTAGCTCGGATGTGCGGTCACCCGGCGTTTTCTCTGAGCGTTTCCCCGTGCCCCGACCGCGTGTCCTGAACAGCAGGTGCAAGATAAATGAGCCTCGGTCCCTACTCTCGGGGAGTTTGGTCTCTAGGGGAACGAGCCTCAAAACCGAAGCCTGGCTTGGTCCAGAGGACCGGAGTGGGGACAAATGGGAGCAACGCTTATAACGGAGCCCCGAGGGTGTTTGTTCGATGTGCAAGATGGGGGAAGGGTTCCCTGCAGAGGAAGTAAGTGTGCACGGCTGCAGCACCGTAGTGCGTGCCGGAAGCTGCAGGTAAAGTCGGGAGAGAGTTTGGAGGAGTGGGCCGTCCGGTGAGATCCGGAACGTTCTCTGAGAAGTCAGTAAAGGAGAGACGTTGAAGGTACTTCTTGGTAGAGCCAAGCAAATGGACGGAAGATAGAATGTTCTGGAAAAGGGCGAAATTGTGCACGTACTCCGAGGAGCACTGTCTCCTGGCAACAGGTAGAGTTTATAGAGTGTGACTCAATTTCCACATTTCCAGGTCATGAAGATCACAGCTGTTTCGACTATAATAATGGGGCGATCTCGGGAGTAGGGGGCAGTGAGTAACTTAAGCAGAGGGTGTGTTGTAGAATCTTATTAGGGAATGTGCCGCATGGCCGTGCGGCCTAGAGCTGGTGGGCTGTGAGTACATGAGACCATAAGGAGGTGTAACAGGGGAGTTAATAGTGAAAGGCTCTGCTGAGTGCGGGGTTGACACCGAAGCCAACCTCGGTGCGAATTAGGAGTTTGGGGAGAATCGTTACTGTGTTCCCAAATGGAACTGCAAAAAGTGGGTTTGTTTCTACCGGGTTTGTTTAAATTGCCCTCAGGGCACAGGTGATGGGGGGTCGACATCCCGCGAGTCTTCTGTAGTGTGGAGGGCTGTTTTGTTCAAAGACTCTCAGGGCCTTGCTGCAGCCCACCCCTGCCTAGGGCCAGAGGTGACCAGGGGGCTGCCAAAGGGGTTTTCGTCGTCTTAAAAAGTCACTGTTAATTTTATACGAGGCAGATGCCCTTTGTTACCTATTTCCTGTACTTTGGGTGGACGCAACGCGCCCTGCCCCTCCTGTGTTTCCATCTTCCCCCCTTCTGCCTGCGTACCCTTCCTGTGGGCTCGGGCTTTGCTGTGTGATTCTTGAGGATCTATTTAGCGAGAAAATAGTCTCTTATCTTGCTGCTTGTTTAAGCGCTCAGAACTCAGACCTTGACTCAGTTGTGTGGTGGTAGTTCTTCTCCCACTGTGACAGCTCACAGTTCAAAACGCACCACGCTTGGGGTCAGGTGCGGCTCACCGTGAGGTGTGTCCTTCCGAGGCGGGTCTGCAGGCCTTGTTTCCGCCTGTGATTTCCCATCCACGCGCTTCCTACGTGTGGAGGACACTTAGGAAGCGCTTACAGTGTTCAAAGCGTGGTGCTAAGCTGGAGGCACGGAGACGAAGACGAAAACAGATCTTCCACCTTTAGGGGCTCCTGGCGGCGGCATGACGCGTCCCCGCGTGTGTCCGGGAGACACGGTGTGGGGGTGGTAGTCACTGGAGGCTTCTGAGATGCACTGGAGCGGGGGTGGGGGTGGGGCTGCTTCCAGAGGCGGCCTCCTATGTTCTTCTACTGGTTGTCCTTGTAAAGTGGGCTCTGCCAGCGTCGCTGGGGCTGTGACAAGTCTGGAGAGCCGGGTTCGCGCACTGTCTTCTCAAGGAAGAGAACGGAGCACGTACGAGCCGTGTGTTGATCGGAGTGTGGAGTCCCGGAAAGACGAAGTAGGTACTTGGGAGAAGTTCTCAAAGTGACGTGTTTGTGCTTACGGCACAGCCGAGCGATAGACCCCGGCGGCTTGTGCTGCGTGATGGGGCCTCCGGCCGTGGCCGCGGAGCATCTCCGCCGTGTCACGCTCCTGCCCCGGCGCCCTCTGCAGCGACTGCGGGGGATGACGAGGGACCGGCGGGGTCACTGTAGGGGCGGTGCCCACGGCCGGCACTCGGGGGCCGGGAATAGGTGCAGTGAACCTCGCAAATCACGTGTCTGAAAGGGGAGTAGGGAGTAAGGGGAACGGGGTGAGGGTCCTGGGCTGGGGACACCGCTTGGGTGGGATGGGCCTTCGGGGTTGCGTGTGGTTTCTCCTCCAGATTCTGACTCGTTCTGCGTGGTTGGTTCGCTGGTGCTTGTAGCGTCACAGTAGTGACCAGCGGGCCGTGCGTGCGTGGGTGGATGCCGAGCGGGCAGGTGCTGTGATGGGCCGGGTCCGTGAACTTGAAGTGCGGTCCGAGTGAGGCGAGCGGAGGAGGCCCTCCGGGTGTGACCAGCCCCTTACAGAAGACGGGCAGGTGCTGCCCAGACGACCTCCGTTTCCAGTGTTTCAAGTGTGTTTTGAGAACAGATACAAGTTTAAATGTGGCTTTCGAAGCTTGCAGAGTGAGGCAAATCACACGGAATGGTCCGCAGGCCACCCTCAGTTCCCACGTGGGATCGAGGAAGCAGGTCCCCGTGGGGCCTCTAATTCAGCAGTGAAGTCTGTTAAATGCTGGATTCTTAGATGGAAGCGCTCTGCTAGAGAGAGATCCTCTCTGCTGTTTGTTTTTTAACCCCCAAATTTGGGAACCATTTCTATTAAAAGTTTACTCTTCCCAGTAGGGAGATGACCTAGAGCTAATTAGCCGGCAGCCTGTCACCTCCCCCCACCTCCCCAGGGCTGCTCCTCCCTGCCCTTACCTAGACTTTCGTTTTGTGTTGGTAATGGTGGTAAATGTATGGATCGCGGAGCTTGGGGATTTAACCAGTTTACGCACCCCACTTCGTGCACGTCCCAGCTCCAGAACCTCTTCCCTGCCTTTCACTTTCTGGTGGGACCTGTCGGCCTTGTGCAGTTTCACTGTTGATGCGTGGGGCTAAGCGGACTTAATTATTGACATCTCAGCAAGTGTTTGTTAAATTCCTACCCTGTGCCAGAAATTGGAGATACAAAAACAGATAAACTAATCTTCTCCCTTCATGGTTCAGTGGGCATGTACCTAACCTGTGCCCCTTGGCACAAATATATTCGTAAATTCTATTTTTGATGAGGTTCTCAAGTTTCTTAGGAGGAGGTGCTGGGAGACGTAGAGTTGGGGTGCAAGCTAATTTTGATTTATCTTTGTTTACAATTCCTTAGAAAGCTCCATTGTTTATATTTGTTTCCCAGAACGTGTTAGCCTTCCCTTGCCTTTATGAGAATACAGAAACGTAAAACAAATGAACCCAGGGTGTAACTAGGCTTTGGTTTGGATGCTGGTTGAATGAAGAAGCCCAAACAGGTGAGAGGGGCCTGGTCTTCCAAGTAGTGTGAGGACCCGGGACTAAGCTGGACTTCCAGCACTGCTTTTCTTTGCTGTTGCTCTGAGTTTGTCAGATTCGATATGAAGTTTAAGGGGGATTTGGATAAGGACGATTAGCTTCCAAGATGCGAAGCCTTGAGGACAGTGCGTGAAGGCCTCTGAGGCTCTTGGGTCCCTGGGCGTTCCTTCTGGGCCATGGTCATTGGCCAGGGATTTCTGACAAGATGGGCCAGGAGGGGGTTGCACGTGCAGTATTAGCTGTGCACTTGGCCTGACTTCTGTTCAGCCCTGGCTCAGGCGTGATCGTAGTCTGGGGTGCAGTGACCTCGACGCACTCTGTCTGGGTTTCCGTGGCGTTTCGGAGAGTGTGGACTAAGCGGCTGCTGAAGTGGACGCTGGGGGTTTCCTTGCTTCTTTCTCGCCTCAGTGACTCAAGCTCAGTGTGACACTGGGTTGCCAAGCTCCCAAGTAAAACGTTCACTTTGTCGGGCACTGCAGGCAGTGGGCATTCACTACCCTGTCGGTTATGCTGTCTAGGAAATTCTTTGTTCGCACCGTCAGCCGAGCCCGTGAGTTGTCACGGAGGCCTTACGGGGAGAACATGCTAGCATTCCTCCAGGTTTAGGTGATTTAGTAACAGAGCCGGCCGCGGGTACCCTGAGCTGTGCTTTTATTCCCCCTGCTTCTGTTCTACCTTGGGGGCCTTTCATTTAGAAATCAAACCCGAGGGCTATTAGGGAATCTGCGGGCTCCGAGGAAAGACGAGAAGAAACTAAGAAGCAGCAATTGTTAAATGGGCAATGACTTCCAGGCCCAGCGCAGCTCTGCCTGGTGCCGGGTCACCCTGCTGGGGGAGTCACGGCGGTCCCCGCCCAGGGGAACCGAGGTCAGCCAGCCTCTGGCCGTTGCAGGGTCTTAGAAGGGAGGAGAAGTGAGCATAGACCAGAGAGAAACTTTTGCCCTGAGTCAGACATTGTTGCCGGGGGGAGGGGGGGGGGATTAAATATTTTCCTTGTCTGTGTTTGCGTTACTTTCTCTTCCTGAGAGACACAGGCGAAACAGGATTTGTTTAACACGGTTTCTATGGCAAAATGCTGTCTGGACCTGGCAACTGACAGATTTTTGGAATGTGCCCATGAGTCAGAAAATACCTACGCTGTTTATTTGCAATTTTGGGATTTCACTTTTTTTTTTTTTCTCCCTTTGCGAGAAAGAGATTGAATTCTTATTTTGAGAAGTGGATTGAGTTGTGGTTTCACCCAGAATGTTGGGGTTATATTTAAATTTAAAGGTGGCCATAGGGATTTAGTGGCAAGAGCCGTGGTGTTCATATTACTGGGTTTGGAGTGGATCTTCCCGGCTTGCCCTTGGGCAGACTTATCTCCCTAAGTCCCAGGTCTGTGCCAGGTGAGGCTTCAACAGCAGATACCGCGCCCTGGCCTTGAATAGCCTTACGAAGCGTGAAATGGTGCTTGTTTTTGTTGTTATCTTGTATTCCTCCATTCTGCAAGAATATTATGTATTGACCATTTACGTGTGCATTATCGATTATGCGATCAGTGTTATTAGAGATCACAAATTTCTACTTGGTAGAATGGTATGATCTAACTCAACTCCCTTCAACATTGAGTCATAGTTATGAAACTACAGCATCCGTGAGATCATTTCTGTTCTATTTCTTTCTTATTTCTAGGCATATGTCTAGATTTCTTCTCTATAAAAGGTAGCTAACAGTGCTAAGTCAACTTGGTAATGTGCTGTTATAAACTTTTACTTTCTGCTGTTGAGACCAGGAATTTTAAAAAATTGGATAGATATAATTGACAATATGTAATTACAACTAATACTTATTAAATGCAATAGAACAGAATGATTTCACTCAAGAATTACTTGCCCACATGGTCTTACAAGGAGGAAAACTACCTCTACAAGTTTACTTGTAAAATAGCGTGTGGGTATTGCTTTGTCTATCAGGACACTGATCCATGGCAGTCGGCCATCATGGCTTCTGTTGCTAGAGGTTCCTGGACTAGATCATCTCTTCGAATACCTTTTACTTCTAAGATTCTGTGATACTGAGTTATTTTAACGTGAGAAGATGTGAGATCTTTACTCTATTTTGCATTCTTTAAACCCCATGCCCCTTGCCTTTCAGCATTAAACTGGAAAGATGTCCCTGTATGATGACCTGGGAGTAGAGACCAGTGACTCAAAAACAGAAGGCTGGTCCAAAAACTTCAAACTCCTGCAGTCTCAGCTTCAGGTGAAGAAGGCGGCCCTCACACAAGCCAAGGTGAGACGAGCCCGGGGTGAGGGCACAAGCGGGCCTGGCGGGGTCCTCCTTGGGGTTAAGGTCGTTTGGTTTTAGCCTGCTCTTCTACCTTTCTGTCAGATTTGTACGGGGAGAGGCCCTGGCTGGAGAGAGAGAAGGAGTTCAGGGTCATTGTGCTTCCCCTGAGCCGCAGGAAATTGGAATGAAGAAAAGCAAGACCCTCCGTCTCCAGCAGGGACACTGGTTTTCAGACCTCAGTGTGTCTAAGATGGGCTGAGAATTGGGTTAAAATGTGTTCCTGGGCTGGGGCCTGGGCGTCTGCACTTCCAGGTGGCACTGCTGGCTGTCGTGGGTGGTTTGGAAGCAGCTCGTAGAGGACGAGGCGCTGCAGGAACTAACCCTCTGTGTGCGTCAGCGAGGGCTCGCGGTGGTTCTGGGCGCTCGGCTGCTTCCACGTCCTGTGCACGGGGCGCTGGCCGCATCTGGGAGACTGAACAACGCGTAAGACGCCGAGACCATACTTGTCCCTGGACATTCGACCTGAAATGTTACTTAGGAGTGAGAATGGTATAATGGTTTGCTCATCGTTGTAGGGGGCCTTACGTTGTAGAGTGTATCCCCCAGTGAAAGTTCTGTCCCCAAAACGGGGCGAATTTTGTCCTAATGGGCAAAAATTTTCCTCTTTTTATGTGCAGAGCACAGAAAACACATAAAGTTCAGAAACATGTAATATAGGGGCGCCTGGGTGGCTCAGTCGGTTAAGTATCCAGCTTCGGCTCAGGTCATGATCTCATGGTTAGTGGGTTCGAGTCCCGTGTCGGGCTCTGTGCTGACAGCTTGCTAAGAGCCTGGAGCCTGCTTCAGATTCTGTGTCTCCCTCTCTCTCTGCCCCTCCCCTGCTTGTACTGCCTCTGTCTCTCCAAGATAAATAAAAGCCATAAAAAAAGTTAAAAAACATGTAATATATCTGTGGGGTGAAAATTGTGTGGGCGGGAAAAAATATATTAAAAGGTTCTTTGAGGGGGAAGCTGTAATGAAAAAAGAAGAAAACCTGCCTTAGAGATATATTGAAATATTAACTGATAAAATGTGCTGTGAATTTATGGGATTTGCTTTAAAATGATCCATTGTGGGGAAGTGGAGGTAGGAGCTCCCACGAAACAGAATCGCCCACAACCTCAGAGCCGTTAGAGCTTGTCTTAGAGATTTAGGGATTCTCATCTCTTTGTTCTCTTTCATTTTGTGTTTGAATTTTACATAGTAAACATTTTTTCTTTTACTGCCTATTCAATAGGTAGTCCTATTGAAGTGCTCACATTTGCTCTCTCTGCATTATAAAAGGTTTTAGGATTAGGGTACCCACAGGTAAAGCAACATTGTCCGAAAATTTTAATTTGTTTTGTCAGTTCTGTTAATCAGGGTTTTTGTCTTTTTCAAATTCATCATGACCAGATTTAAATTTTTATGCCAGTTTTTTTTTTTTAATGTTTATTTTTGAGAGAGGTGTAACCTGAGCAGGGGAGGAGCAGAGTGAGAGGGAGACACAGAATTGGAAGCAGGCTCCAGGCTCGGAGCTGTCAGCGCAGAGCCCCACGCAGGGCTCGAACCCACAGCTGTGAGATCACATGACCTGAGCCGTAGTCGGGATGCTCAACCGACTGAGCCCCCCAGCACCCCTTTATGCCAGTGTTTTTAAAGAGACAGAATTTTGTTTTTTAAAACAAGCTTTCATCTCGCATGAAAGGAAAATCAGCAAAACAAGTTTTAATTTTTGAAAATTGGTTAATTCTTTTAAATCTTTTTGAGTTTCATGTAACTTTTGCTTTGCGCACCAGGTCTGGAGATAAGATCTTCTATTCCAGTGCGGATCTGTTTCCTGCACTGTTCTCCAGGGCTGGTGGTCCCTTTTGTAAAATGGCTGTGGTTCTATGGAGCTGTCCCCTGCTCAGTAACAGAAATCCAGTTAGACTTTAAGTGGACATAATTAGCGGACAGTTTTAGGTTAATGAAAGATAGCAAAATAGAAGAGCAGACGTCAAAACGTACTAGATATACACTGACTAAAAAGGGGGCTCCTTCCTTAGTTCCCAGTGTAAATATTGTCAGCTTTGTGGATTACTTTCAGCCAAGTTTCAAAAATCCTAGCTAATTTCTTTCTTCCTGCCCTGTGTCCTCGGGGTCACTTTTTCTGTCCAGTCTGTGCATGTTTATAAACTATAGGTTAAAAACTGGCTTATATAAAATAGGATTGGGAAAATAGATCCTTTAAAAAAATATGTTAAGTTAAATGAAATCCATTCATCACGTACTGATTTTTCTGTACCCTTACTTTACTTACGTGAAAAGTAAAGCGTGAGATGCTGATGAGTGAGGAATTCTGGTTTTTTATTTTGAAGTCTAGACTCTTGGATATTCTCTTTAGGATCTGCTTTAGTTTATTTAATTTATGCTTATCAGGTTTTCACTTCCCCAATAGAATAATTTGAGCTACTAGCAAATCTCCTGAGATTTTGAAAAGATTTTTAAATGATAGTTCAAAATAGAAAGTAGCCTGTGAAACCATTTCTGCTCACTTTCTAATGTCTTTTGAGATTGCTATGTAAAGTTAGTTGTTTGTTTTTCACTTCTCTTAGCTCTAATTAACTAATTAATTACTCAGCACTGGGTTGGCCTAACTGAATGTTTAAGGGTATTTGGCAGAGAAAATTTTACCTACAACTGAAAGATGGAGCTGTGCTTTCCTCTGTCTCCACTTAAAAATATACACTGGGCCGCCCGGGGGGCTCAGTAAGGTCGGCGTCTGACTTCGGCTCAGGTCATGATCTCACAGTTCGTGGGTTCAAGCCCGGCGTCGGGCTCTGTGCTGGCAGCTCAGAGCCTGGAGCCTGCTTTGGTTCTGTTGTCCCTCTCTCTCTGCTCCTCCCCTGCTCGTGATCTGTCTCTGTCTCTCCAAAATAAATAAATGTTAAAAAAAAAATTTTTTTAATCTACACTGAGTAGAAACAGTTAATAATGGAAAGAGAGCGGCTTCTGATCACCTCCCCCGTTGCCCTTTAAACTTTGATACTCACCTGGTGGAGTGTGTGCCTAGTGATTACATCAAATTTGTTTGCTTAAAATGATAAGCAGTGTTAAATTCAAGAGAAATGGTGGTTTGTTTTGAGCCTTTTGTGGTAATAACAGTGAAAACATGTAACACTTTTCAATTGCAAAGGGGGAATTAAGCCTTTGTGACCGCAGGATCAGAGGGTCCCCGCCATGCCATCTGGCGTTGGCACCACTACCAGCCTGCAGGCCGGTGGCAGGGGAGGCGCACCTCATCAGCCGTGAAGTGTTCGTTCTCAGGAGCCACAGGGCAGCGAGGAATGAGGGAACTAGAGCACCAGGAAGGTCTCAGACGGTCCAGAATGTGCAGCCGTTTACAGGTGTCGGGCAAAGGGGAGGAGACAGAGGCCCCGCTGCTTGTAACGAGGACATAGCAGGGAGCAGAGCCTGCTCTCCACGGAGAGGTGGACGTCAGATGGCTTGTGGACAAACGTCGGTCTGATCCTCGCTCAGAATAATATCAGCTGTTTGTTTATTAGAGAGCAGGACAGAGGGACAGAGGAGAGACAGCATGTGAGTCGGGGAGAGAGATGGAGGGAGAGAGAACCTTACGCAGGCTCCATGCTCAGCTCAGAGCCCTCCTCAGGCTCCATCTTACGACCTGGGGATCATGAGCTGAAATGAAATCAAGAGTCAGATGTTTGGGTCACCTGGGTGGCTCAGCTGGTTTAGTGTCTGACTTTGGCTCGGGTCATGATCTCACGGTCTGTGAGTTTGAGCCCTGCTTCAGGCTCTGCTGTCGGCACAGAGCCTGCTTCAGATCCTCTGTGCCCCTTTCCTGCTCTCGTTCTCTCAAAAATAAATCTTAAAAAAAAAAAAAGAGTTGGATGCGCCATTGACTAAGCTGCCCAGGCGCCCCTAAAATCAGCTAAGAGTCATTGTAGGAGCCAGCTTGGAAAATCTGAATTGAGTTGGCTAGGACATGGTATGAGGGATTGTTGATGTTTAGGTGTGGTAATAGTGCGGTGCTCACCATGTAAGAGCATCTGTGATTTTAGGAGAGCGGAAGAGGGGGGGAAGTGTGGGGCTCCACTTCCCTTCCCGGGGTCCGGCCCAGAAGACAGAGAATACGGTAACACAGTAATGGGGGACGGGACACGAGTGAGGACTGTTCTCTTTCAAAATTCTCTTCCTGTGGATTTATATTAAAAGAAGCAGGATTTTAGATTCTACTAGGAGAGAAAAGCCCCTAAACCACAGTCCCTTTTGCTCAGAATCCAAAAGCATACCTTTTCCTTGTGAGAGAGTCACACTCGTCCAAGTGTGATGTGCGCTTTTAGGTTTGCCCTCCTGTGGCCAGAGGGAGAGTCGGTGTAGAGCTTTTCTCCTGTATCATTTGACATGCAAATGTAGATAAGAGACCAAGCTTCCTGTAACCCTTTTATAAAAATAGAGGGGATTTGTGTTGTTATAAGAAAGACCACAAGAAGTTTGTGGTAATAATCATGAGTTAGAAGGCTGTTGTTTTAAGGGTGTTGTTCTCATATCTGAAAGGTTTGTTCCAGAGACCGAACAGCTTTGTTATAAATAGTATGGAGTTTAATCTGAAGCCTCAGTGCACCTGTTTTGTTTCTCGATGATTTTAGAGCCAGAGAACAAAGCAGAGTACGGTCCTCGCCCCCGTGATCGACCTGAAGCGAGGCGGCTCCTCTGACGACCGGCAGATCGCGGACACCCCCCCGCACGTGGCGGCCGGCCTGAAGGTGAGCCGCCCCCGGCCCCCCGCTCGCGTCCTCGGGGCTCAGGCTCCTCCGGGGCTCCTTGCAGGCTCGCCCGTGTCGTTTTCAGCTGAACTTGAGCATGATCTAAAATGTAATGCATTACAGAAGAATCAGAAACTCGAAATACGCAGGAAGAAAACCAAGTGACTTCAATTCTAGCCTCCAGAAGTTACAAACTTCCTATTTTAGAATATCTCTCCATTCTCTGCCTCCTGACTTGCTTTTCTCATGTTCTATACGGTGACCGTCCATCTGTGCTAGAAAGTGTCGGGCCGCACAGGCATTTCAGTGGCTTCACTGTGTTTCCTCTGGTGGGTGTCCTCTGGCTTATTTAGCTCACTGAGTGCTGGAGTCGTGCGTTTTTCTAACTTCTGCGGTTACAAGGAATGTTGGTGCTTGTTGTCTTAACTGTGGATTAAAATAGAGGAGAGGGTTAAATTCTGCCACCCCAGTGATTTTACATAATCTTAAAAACAAAGAAACAGACACAGTCACCTCTATAATATGGGATGGTGAGGAAGATCTGAAAAAGGATAATTCAGAGTCATAGTTCAGAGTATACAAAATGAAGGGTAAATAAATTCAGTGTAAACTATAGTTAAAATTACACCCACTCTCGGGGCTCCCGGGTGGCTCAGTCAGTTGAGTGTCTGACTCTTGGTTTTAGCTCAGGTCGTGATCATGGTCACAAGATTGAGGCCCCTGCCCGGCTCTGTGCTAAGCTGCAGCCTGCTCCGGACTCTGTCTCCCTCTCCTGCTCCCCCGTTTGTGTGTGTGTGCGTGCTCTCTCCCTCCCTCCCCCCAATATTTATCCTGCCGATGGCAGTCAGGTAATGTGACTGCAGCAGTCTAAACACCATGCACACCAGTTGCTTGGTGAAAAGGGACCAAAAGGTTAATGAACGGAAAATGCTGTTCCTGCTATTTTTTTAGCAAGGTGCCCCGTCCGCCTCCCGCCCCCACTCCCGTTAGAACCCAGATCGAGCTGCGACACCGGGCCAGCCGCCCGCCCCTCTTCTTTAGTTTCAGCCGGAACTCTTCTGGGCGGGAATGTCCCCTAATTTGCTTTTGTCCTGAGGTTTCTTGGCCAGAAGAACTGGTGTTGGTCCTGCGGCTGATAGTCTGTCAGGGAGGAAAGTGTGCCTGGCGGAGAGGTCTCTGGAGATTCCTAGTCACTTAATGTTGTTTTGCTCACAAATTATCCACCTAATTTCTCCTCACTACATCTAACAAAAAGCTCGCTCGTTGTCTCCTGTTACTGTTGAGTCTTCAGCATCACCTACGACGTAGGAGCGTGTCAGTTTTTCCCACCCTCCCCACCATTGACGGATTAGCACTTTAATTGTTTAAAACGGAACAGACTGCTTTATTCTTAGTGTGTTTAGAGAGTGATGCCCAACATAGCAGGGTGTGTATAGAACAGTTACTTGCTTTCAGATTTTGAAATGACAGAGAACTAACCTTGTCGTTGACCGTCTGCCCTGTCCGGAACCACGGTAACGGTGTTCGGTAAATCCAGCGGCTGCTGGATGGCTTCTCTCCAGTCTCAGTAATAACGGAGAGCAAGTCTTGGGCACGTGTCTTTGTGTTTCTAAAATGCCATATATGTGAGTACAAGTATAACTCCCCTTCGTAAACCTTGCCTTAAACAGATTTTTGTGAACTTCCCGGTGATCAGGCCTGGGAGCTGCTTATACCTTTTTTTCTGATTTCTTACATCCGTTGGATCATAAATAACATTTCCTGATTCTTCATTATGAGGAAGCACTAAAATGTTTCTTTAACGACGCAGAACATCAGACTGAAGGGTGTCCTACAGGAATTGTGGGCTTTAGATCCGTTGATACTGCACGGACGCTGTCTGTATCCCATCGGTTTGTGTTCAGATCCAAAATCCGTTCTACAAGCAAGTGTCCGGCCTGTGCCAGTGTGAGGCAGTGGACTTCTGGAAGGAGGCGCACAGTGGCCTCAGAGAGCCCGGTGCTTGCTCAGGGTCCCGGCCCGTCACAGGCAGTAAATGCTGAGAGCCAACAGGACAGTGCAGTGCTCGGGGAGGCGGGGCACTTAAGGGCCCCCCGCCTCAGGCAGGGCCCCAGTTCTGATCACGCGTCCTCAGGCCAGCGCGCTCTGGCTACCTTTCGTTTCTCGGGTTTCTTTAAGGCTGCCTCTTTTCTCTCGAAGAGTAGCCCCCGTTTCTTGCTGTACAGAAGAGAAATGTGAAGTGTTAATTCTCTGAACCTGGTCTTAGTGGACTTGAAAGAACTGACGATGTGCTAGGAGTTCTGTCCACCTGCACGAGACCCAGGTCCCGAAGCGCAGCCCGCCTGGAAGGGGCGTGGGTGCCAGAGGGTTCCAGAGGGTTCCAGAAAGGCCCAGAGGGTGCTTCCTCTTTGTGAAGGCTTCACATCTCATGTGTCCATGGTACAGAGTATAAAGTTGGTGTGTTAAATGACCACAAGAATGATTGTTATCCACAGATTGGTTTTTTTTAAGTTTTCATAGAGACATTTTGAAACAGAAGTATTCGCTGTGTGTTGTAAATAGTCAGATCCAGTGCTTGAAATTGTGGGCAGCAGCAGCTTGTCGAAGATTCCAGGAAAATGTCATAGGTCACTTGTGGAGTGGACAGTAAACCGAGAGGTGAGACTCTCCTGCCGCTGCTCAGCGAGGCCTGCGGCCGCGACACCTCCCACCCCCCGGAGGCCCTGGTGTCCTCAGCCCTGAGACCAGCGAGGCAGAGGGGGTCTGCGGGGCCCCTTCTGGTGCTCACATTCCTTGACCTTCCTTCTGTGTGTGAAATTCTAAAACCCGAGGATGATGCGCGGTCTGCCATTCTTACCTTCCTCAGGACCCCGTTCCCAGTGGATTTTCGGCGGGAGAAGTTCTGATTCCTTTAGCGGATGAATATGATCCCATGTTTCCTAACGACTACGAGAAAGTCGTGAAGCGCCAAAGAGAGGAGCGGCAGAGGCAGCGGGAGCTGGAGAGACAGAAAGAAATAGAAGAGAGAGAAAAGTAAGGCTTCGTTTGGGTTTGAGAGTGTTTTCGTTGGGATATTAATGCATGAAATGCATGAACCGTAGTGCTGGTTTTCCTGGTTGACCTGAGCAGTCCTCAGGAGGAGTCTGTTTTAAGAGTGTGTGCAGGCGCCCCTCGGCAGATGCGGGTCTGCAGGTCAGAGGTGATCGTGGGAGCTCCGTGTCGGGCGGGTCTGTCCCACGGTTTTTCTCACAGCACCTGCGCCCGTGTCTCCGTGTTACTGGTAATGCTCCCAGGTTTTCAGGCTTTTTCGTTACCATATCTGTGATCAGAGATTATGACTCGCTGAAAGCTCAGAGGATGGCTAGCATCTTTTAGCAATAAAGTGTTTTTAATTAAGATGCGCACGTTGGTTTTTTTAGGCATAATGCTGTCGCACGCTAAACAGCCGCAGCGTAGCATGAACATAACTTTTCTGTGCACTTGGAGACCAAAAATGTCATTCGATTCCCTTTGTTGCCATATTCGCTGTATTGTGGTGGTCTAGAGCCAGGCCACCCGCCCCGCGGGTGCCCGAGAAAACTTCCTGTCTACATGCAGAAAACCTAGGTCTACGTTTTGTGGGAGTTGTTAGAAAAGTGACCTAAAAGCCTGATGTTGAATAAAGGATTATTTTTTCTTATGCTATGAGTGTAGTAGGATCTTAACTATCTAAAATATCTATTGAAATATTTGGGGAACGTGGCTGGGCTTGGTAAGTAGATTTTGTGACTCTTGATCTTGAGGTCATGAGTTCAAGCCCCACTTTGGGCAGTAGGGCTTACTTTAAAAAATAAAATGCTTAAAATGTTATTCTTAACTTTAATTTTGAGTCAGGTGGAATTTTGAAAATGCATCTTTTATTTATATTTTTTAAAGGTAAGGGTAGAAAGGATTTTTTGTATTTCTTTGTTTTTTTTAATGTTTGTTTATATTTGAGAGAGAGGGACAGAGTGCAAGCAAGGGAGGGACAGAGAGAGGAGACACAGAATTGGAAGCAGGCTCCAGGCTCTGGGCTGTCAGCGCCGAGCCCGATCTCACAAACCGTGAGGTCGTGACCTGAGCCGAAGTCGGGTGCTTCAGCGACTGAGCCCCCCAGGCGTCCCATTTGTGTTTCTTGTTTTAAAATATTGAATATTAATTATTCCAAAGTTATATATAAAATATTAATTTACTTTTTCACAGTATTTATTGAATCATTTCATGAAGTGAAAGTATGTTCTAGAGAATCAAAATTTTTTAAGTATTACCTATGTTGATAATGCTTTAAAATTGAGAGAGGTAAATATCAAGGAAACTTTTTCCTTCCTACTATTGTATTCATATGCCTGTTAAATTTGTTCAGTTTGTCTTTTGAGTTTTTCCACTTAACTTTTGCTACTTTAGTCTTCAAGGAGTTTTTTGTACATATGCCCCTCCACCCCCCATTAACAGTTCAATGGGAAAGAGGATTGGAGTATTTTCTAGACAAGAGCAAGTCAAGGTGACGTCCATGGGTTCACATCCTAAGTTGGTTTGTCTGGGCGCACGTGGGTGGCTCGGAGCCTTTCTTGATTTCAGCCCAGGTCTTGATCTCACGGTTGGACCGTTGCACGGACATAGTGGAATCTGCTTGGGATTGTCCCTCCCTCTCTTCCTGCCCCTGCCCCGCTTGTGCGTGCATGTGCACACTCCCTCTTAAAATAAATAAGTGTGTTTTTAAGAAATAAAAAATTGGTTTGTTTGTGATGAGCACTTGGTTCCTTTGTTGTCACAGGAGGCGTAAGGACAGACATGAAGCTAGTGGGTTTTCAAGGCGACCGGATCCAGATTCTGATGAAGATGAAGATTATGAGCGAGAGAGGAGGAAAAGAAGTAAGTCATGAATTATAAATGTTGTTTCAAACACAGTGAAGTTCTGCTATTTGATTTTTATATTCAGTTTGAGAGTTAAATTGACATTGATTTGGGCAGTTTTCTCTGGAATCCCAGGAATCGTGTTTGCATCACAGTTTAACCTACATCCTGTTGTCACATGTCCTCCTGTGAGCTTCCCGGTCCCTTTCCGACATTTGTTGACGGGGTGCTCGGGGCAGCTGCCGTGCACGCTCCGTGTCCTTACCTGCAGCACGTCTGCACAGCGCCAGAGTCCAGGCCCTCCTTCGGAACACTCGCCACCAGCAGGAGTGGATTTGAGGAGATCCCTTAGCGTCTCTGGACGTGGTTTCTTTCGGTGGCGCGCGGAGAGCAGGGAGCCGGGACAAGCCAGGGAGTTCCCGGGCCCCTTCCGCCTTGAAGGTCACAGGCGGAGTCGCACTCTGTCGCTGCTGTGCTCTCTGAGCGCTCACTCGATGAGCCCGTCCTTGAGAGGGGGGGCTTCGTCATGTGGTGCTGGCTGCCATTTCCTTGGTTTGGTTGACGGGTTGAGATTTAGTTAGTTATTTTTAAGTGAGAAATTTAAATCTTCTACTTGTCTGCTAGACACCGGGCACTCTCGGAAGCACTTCCGTAGATCATCTGCATCTCACAGCTCGATTTCCCCCTTCTAACGGCGAGGACACTGAGGCCCACAGGCATTCACATAACCCAGGCCCGTCCTCTCTGCCCGAATCCTCCATTATGACACGGTCCCCCTAACGTTCGGCCTGCGGGCCGCTGTCCTGAAGCTGCAGTGTATTTTCACGCGCATGAACTCCGTTTTACGGCCAGCAGTGGGGCAAGCCTGGTCTTCCCCAGTGTACAGCCAAGGCTGCTGCAGAGTTTAATTCAAACTTTAGAATACTAACTGAGTTGGAAAAGAACAAGTTAATTTAGAATTTTAATCTTTCGATGCAGATATGAATTTATAGGATGCTTATTAAACAGTAACAAAAATCCAGGTTCACGGAGAGCAGATTGGGGGGGCACAGTTTGCAAAATGGATGAAAGGGTCGAAAGGTACGGACCTCAGGTGTAACATGAAGAAGTCCCGGGGACGTCATGTGCAGTGTCGCTGCAGGTAATGAAGTCATATTGCATAATGTAGGGTTGCTGAGAGAGTAGATCTTAACAGTGCTCATTACGAGAGAAAGCGTGTGACTGTGCGTGATGGTGGGACGCAGACTCGCTGTGGTGCTCCGTTCACAGTGGCACAGGTGCCAGTCCTCGTGCTGTGCGCCTGAAACAGAGGTGGCCGCGCCCGGCCCGCCGCGCTGGTCCTCCGGCGGGGGTGGCGCCGACGTCTGCGTCCGCCCCGAGTGTCAGGCGTCGGTCACGCATCCCGTACCCATGACCAGACTCACTAGCAAACGTTCGGTTTTCACTACCTTGTTTAGGGTCCGTGTGTAGGTTGAATATTTATTGGTCTCCTCTTCCCAGCTTACACACTGGCCGCCCGCCGGACAAGGAGCTGTGCTTCTATGTTAGGGCGCTATTTTTTGAACATTAGCAAGAGCTGTACAATCCAGTATTAGGAACATGATGGCGTGCTAGCCATTCTTCACGCTGCTGCTGCTGACAGATTGACGTTCACATTTTAACCAGATCAGTAGCGGGTTTCTAGTAGTCACCCTGCATTTTTTATACTGAACTCAGCTCATTTTTTCAGAATCACTCAATACATCACTTAGGGCTTGGTGACAAAAAAAAAAAAAAAAGAGTAATGGGTATTTCGGAAGAAATGGACAGAGTTTAATTCAGGTTCACGTTTCTCCAGGAGTATTTTGTGAGGCCCAGACATGCTATTGGGACGCACATACACTCTCCATAGAGGGATTTCTTTTGTGAAGCGTTACGTGCTGGTGCAGCGTGTTTTGTAGTCTGTTTTTAATTCGCATTTTATTGTTGTGATCATATCATTGGCAATTAATTCGTGATCCATCTCTGAGGGCTTCTGTCGAACGAAACCCTCCTTGTGTCTTCCTTCGTGGTCCCCACTTGGTTGCTAGAGAGCACACAGAGCCCGGGATTGGTCCGTGGTGTCTGCCGCCGTCCAGAACGGCCAGGTGCCCGCATTTCCAAGTAGGGTCTGGCCCCAGTGGTCGGCACCCTGGAGGGCACAGGGCTGTGCTGAGAGGGGGAGCTGCGTGTTCCGCCTCCGCCCGTGAACTCCGCTCCCTCTCTCGTCCCCCAAGGACAAGTAGTGACTCCTCCCTCAGCCGTTTGTTGGCCCTAAATGACCCACGTGCACAGGAATGCTTCGCTGCAGCGGTCTCAGCAGCTGTGTGTCTGGCTTGTGAGTAACTGCTGCTTCTCTGGGCTGTGTCCTTTACCTTAAACTTCGTTTACTAAATGCATTTTAGGGAGGGTTCCTGAATGCCTGCTGTGAAAAAAATGATTTTGTCTGCCTGGGTTTTGCCCATTTAATACATTTTTCTGATCCTAGATTTCCTTCTCCCCTCCCCGCAGAAGGAGCCCAGGACGGCGCCGGGCGTGTCAGGGCCAGGAGTCTGCGCTTCCCTCTTGTAACCTGTGGGTTCATATCTTGCAGGTATGGGCGGAGCGGCCATTGCACCCCCCACTTCCCTCGTAGAGAAGGACAAAGAGTGTACGTATGTTTCTTGCTCTCTTATTCCAACCCCTCGGTCTCGGGCGCGGTCAGGGGAAGGCTTAGCTTCAGTCGGCCGGGCGTCCGGAGTGTCGGGGGACGTGGCCTGAACACCTGTCCTCTGGCCGCTCCGGGAGGCCGCCGTTCTGCTCCGCCGCGGCTCTCATGCTGGGCCCAGGCTTGTGTTCTGTGCAGACAGATGCTTTGCTCTTCCTTTAAGTAATTTGTTTGTTTTCTCTTCACATTTCATAGTTTGGGGTTAGGTTAAAATACATGTAGCTCAGTGTCCTGTTCTCATAGTCTGTGGTTTAGAGGCCGGTAAGTTCGTGACTGTCCACAAGGTGGCAGTGCTTCCTTGGTTAGATTTTTCTGCGATTCCTGTCTGTTTCCTCACATGTTGTGCATATTTACTCAGATTGCCAAAACAGACCCACTTACTATGTCTGCTCCTAGTGCTGTGTTCTAGAATAGTTGGCCTGGGATTGGACTTCGAGATGGCATCTAGATCATGTGCCTGCCTGCTGGGTGGGACCGGCTCTAAACCATCACCAGAAAATGTAATCATCCTGGTGTTTTTAAATACACTATCTGTGTTACCTTTTTAAGGAAGAGAATTCAGAAATCACTGTTGAATACCTTCTCTGTGAAAATACCTGACAAACCAGATGCCCTGTTTGAAGCTGGTCTCCGGGAGGGGGGCCCAAGCATGTAAATTTGTTCGCGCCTCCTTGTTGGCTCTCGTGTAGCTAGGATTGGAAAGTCACTGGTTTGATATGTAGGCCCGAATCTCAAAGACCTTTATTGTTGGCTAGGTTAGGAAGGTAGGAAGGTTAGAGTCTTAGGACAGGTACGCGGAGTGCTCTGGGGCTTAGAAGAAAGTTCAGTGGGGTCCACCTGGAACACGCAGAAACGCTCAAAGCGTCAGACACAAACTGTCATCTAAGAGCACGTTAAAGGCCGGAGAGCGACGCTTCCGTAGGATGTAAAAAAGACACTTGGGGTAAAACCAAGAGGAGCAAAGCTGGAATCAGGAACATCGTGTTCTGCCTCTGATTTCAGAGAGTCATGTTGTGGCTAGAAGACTGATTTGGCCTGTCTTACTCCTTATCGATCGGTAGGTAACGGGTCGATATTAGTATAGTTCATAACTTCTTGGTGTTTCGGTAAACCGGTTTTGTTTTTCTCCGGCAGTACCCCGAGATTTCCCCTACGAAGAGGACTCGAGGCCGCGCTCCCAGGCCTCCAAGGCCGCCATCCCTCCCCCGGTGTACGAGGAACAGGACCGGCCCAGGTCTCCGCCCGGACCCGGCAACTCCTTCCTCGCCAACATGGGGTAAGGCTCCGCGTGAGGACAGGCCCCGGGTGAGGTGTCGGTCCGACCGGGAGGTGCAGCGCTCGCCGGAGGATGCGGGCTCTCGGGTGTGTGGGGAGACGCCTGGTGCCCGTCACCCAGCGTCCTTCTTCGGAGTCTGCACCGAGTCGGGGGGCGTTTCGTGCGGCGCACAGCCCTGCCCGAGCAGGTTTGCAGTGACTGCCGCACTGAACGGCCTAGTCCGTAGGCGGGGGCGCTTTCTGATAGTCGTTTGCATGGATTTCCAGAACGTTTGCGAACAGAGTAGCCCCTGGGAGGCAGAGCCGACTTCCGCCGCATCCACAGGGCGAACGACCGTTCCTGATAAAATGAGCCACTTGCCGGAGGGTCATGGTTCTACACTTGTGGTTTAAAACGCTTGCTCATCCTAACTATAACCAGACGTGTGTTTGCTGGCGTATAAAACTCAGTTTTAAGGTTGACTTGAGGGCTTGTGGGTTTGTTTTTCTAACTCCCACTGGACTTGGCCAGTGTCTTGTTCACCCCGTGTCTCCCCCGTGAGGAGCGGTCCCGTGAGGCAGCTCCCCTCGAAGGCCTCGTTGTGTCCCTTGTCGGGACGCGGCTGCGGGACAGCAGCGGTGACAGGGTGCCCTCACCTGTGCGCATGCGCTCTGGTTCTGCGAGCCCGCGGAGGGGTGACCACCAGGCGGTGCGGGCGCTGCGGGTCACGCCCGACGCGAGGGTTTTCAGTCTCTGACCGTGGGATCCATCCCCTTGACCGGGGCTGTTTCCTGTGCTCTAATCGGTGGCTGGGAAATGACTTGGAGACGAATACAGTTCACAGTGCAGCTCTGGGGTCACGGGGTCACCTCTCAGGGGCTCAGGAAGCGCACCTCCCCTCGTGCGGGAGGGTCTGTCGGGCTGCCCCGGAGCGTGTGCTGGAGGGGGACACACGTGAAGCCGGGTCTTCTGCCAGTGACAGAGGCGGACTTCTTGCCGAATCCCTTCTTGAGCCGGGACGAGGCCTTGTGCCCGGGGAGGGCAGCACGTGGCGCCGCTCAGCAGCCTCCCCGCTCGCCGGGAGCAGCTGCTCCGATGGGATTGTGGGGGGCGCATGTGTGGGTGCTGTAGGTGTGCCCTTACTCGACTCGGTGCTGTGATGCAGCCCCAGGAGCAGTGGTCGCCGGGGGACCTCCTTGAGCCCCCGAGGCACCTCCAAGTGCAGAGTGACCCCTGAGTCCCAGAGCGAGCGAGCGCTGGACCGGGACTGAGAGTCGTAGGCTCCATTTCACTTCCCATTAGCACCGACGGAAGAATTTCCGGACTCGGTGTGTTGCTTCGCTCCTGGTCAGCCTTAAGTTGGTCAGCTAGTCTGCGCCTCGCATCTTTATCTTCCTGTCCGCTGAGTGCATGGTCTCTAAGAGGCCTTTGGTTCATTGGAACTCCTGTGTCATTGGAAACTTCTGTCGACTATTTAGAAAAATGTACGTGGTCCGCTTCATGATGTGAAATTTACCCTTGTGTTTTGACAAGCACACTTGTACCTAAACCAGGGCCGTAAACTGCATGGCCTTGCGGAGCGTGGAGCACAGGAGATAGTGTTTTCTAGCAGGGATGCCGGGAGAACCTCGCCGGAAACGGTGGCTCCCTTGCCTCAGATAATCCCCGGATGTGCAGGACCTCAGCATTCGCTTTCCTGGTTCTTTCAGCCTGAACGGTCCCCGGCTTCCACTGAATGGCCTACCGGTCGTTCAGGTGCCACGTGGAAGCCATGTGGAATGTGCACTTGATCTCTTTTTAGGAGGCGACGGCTGTGATATAAAATCGGTTTGTACTGTAGCCGGTGACCGAGTCCAAGAGATCCTTCTCTTTTCCTCCCTCCCAGTGGCACAGTAGCCCATAAAATCATGCAGAAGTACGGCTTCCGGGAAGGCCAGGGTCTCGGCAAGCACGAGCAAGGGCTGAGCACGGCGCTGTCGGTGGAGAAGACCAGCAAGCGGGGAGGCAAGATCATCGTGGGCGACGCCACGGAGAAAGGTGGGTGTCCTCCGGCTGGGCGCGCGTTCACTGGCCTCCCTGGAAAGGAGACTTTCTGAGTGCGACGCATCCCCGCTGTGTGTCGTGTAAATGGAGACTCTCGGGGCTCATCTTTATTTGCTCAGGACAAAACTAGGCTAGGAAGGTCCTTGGGAGAAAAGGTGACAGAGATTCTGGCAGAAAACAAACTGCACCAAAGAAGTGGTTTCATTCCTGTTCCTGTCAGGCAGAGACCTTGCTAAGTTGGTAAAATCACAGATCCGTCTTTCGGAGCACGAGAGACGGCCACATACGGTATGCCGGTGATCATATCGGGGTGTTTCCGTCCTGAAAGTGTTCTCTGTATTTTTCTTTTCCTGTTCTTTCACTGTAAGTGTGACTTCTAATTTTCTTACAGATGGATTGCTCTGTGAGATTAATGTCATTTCACAGTCTGCTGGTTGATGATGTGTACTCGCTTATTTTCATTTGATTATTATAATCTGTGCTGAGGGCATATTGGAAGGAGCCAAACATGCCCACGTTTTAAATAGAATTCAGCTCATTATGAGTGTCTTAGTCCAGCTCCCTTTCCTAAGAGGGAAGACGGCTTTTGTGGCGGCCCTGTCTCTACGCAGCCTTAGCGAGCGGCCGGCCGGCCAGACTGGCAGTCGCCCTGACCTGGGGGGTGTGGCCAGCTGACAGACCCTGTTCCCCTGGCCCGGGGACCTTGGCTGCACTGCACTGGGAGGGCTGCGGTCCGCTGCTCTGTCCGGTGCCGGCCCTGAGGAGGGAGCGAGGCCGACGTCCAGGTATTAGGGAAGCTGAAGGCTTGTAGGGAGTGCAGTAAAAGCCTCGACCAAAGCCAAGCAGAGATTTTCATCCCAGAGCAGGCTGCGTTTTTGCTCAGAAACTGATGGCACAGATGCTTCTAGATGATTCCGAGGACATACATAGCAGGAAGTACTCACGAAATTAGTCATCGTAACTCGGGCTCCATGCTCTAACACACCTACGTCTTAAATGTTTTGCTACAGATGCGTCCAAGAAGTCGGATTCCAATCCGTTAACTGAAATACTGAAGTGTCCTACCAAAGTGGTCCTCCTGCGGGTAAGGCGCGGGCTGAAGAAGCCTGCCTTCCTCCCTTGGTTTTGTGCGCTGTCCGCCCTGAGCCCGCTCGTGTGTCATGCTCTTTCAGCCCTACTGGTAGGGAGACAGTTAAAGAAAACTGAAAACACTTGTTTTGCAAACAGTCCTTCTGGAGAGAGCCCTCTAAGACCGGTGTGTTAAGACTGCAGCGAGCGATGCTTTAAAATACGTGAAATTGTTAGTTCCACTTAGTCTATTCTGCCTGGTCGGTGCCCCTGTGGCTGAAGCGTGGTGGGTGGGCGGGTGGGTCTTGACGCCTAGTATTTCGCATAAGCTGTCTTTCTCCTATTGTTTTTACAGCACAAATGCATTCATGTACTTCTGTACATTGTTCACACCTGAAAACCTTCCCTTTGCCTCAGGTGGTGGGTAACCCATGTTTAACTTGGGCGTCTGTCCAAGCGGGACATGGTTTTCCAACAGTCAAAAGAGAACATAAGCTCAATTTTTCAGTTAAATGAGTAAATGGAGAGGAAGAGCGTCCGTCTGTACTCTGTTAAGTGCCATGTGCCTGTAGTTTGCTTTAATTCAGTGTGTTAAAAACTATAAATACATATTTTTATTTTTATTTTTTTAAGAAACACCAACTTTTGGGTACTGTAAGGGTGAAAGTTTTCATTGTGTCATTTGGGATTGAGAACATTTGCCATAATGAAAGCAAGTTACTTACTCATCTCCTGTGTTTGTGAATTATACTTAATACTTGACTCTGTTTTTGTTCATAGAACATGGTTGGTGCCGGTGAGGTAGATGAAGACTTGGAGGCTGAAACCAAGGAGGAGTGTGAAAAATATGGCAAAGTTGGAAAATGTGTGATATTTGAAGTAAGACGGTTTTTTGATGTTTGTAACCCAAGTTATAACCGATAGATTATCAGACATTTTCTGCATCTAAATAGAGACCAGACCAGATGTGTGGTGAGAAACGTAACGTGTTGGTTGGTTGCACTTCTGCTTGGCTACAGCCATTTTAACCATAAAGATAAGGGCTGCGAATTTTATGTGATAAAGAAATGTTTCATTTTATGACTGAGGTTTAGTTCGGCGATTATAGGTTGTCATGGGCTCAGCAGTTCAGTTGGTTGGACGTGCCTTTGGTTTCATTCATTTGGCAGGTGTATCTTTAGTGCCTCCCACTTAACATTTGGGAGACAGGAAACATGTTCTGTGCCCGGTGATACGTTCAGTTGAGGAAACAACAAAACAGGCCCGTGTAAAAATAGAGTGCTCAGTTGCTAGGCTCTGGAGTAGTCACTATAAATACAGGAGTCGATAAAGGGATTCGATCACAAAAAATAGAGCAAGCTTTGTGGGCGGTTTCAGATGTGGGCTGTGCCCCAAGTGAGGGAATGGGGTTTGGGTCCCAGGAAAGGGTCGCAGCTTCCGGGAGACTGAGGAGGGCTCCAGAGCCGCCTGGTTGGGGGTGCTGGCGGTTCGTGGGGGCCCCGGCTGGGGCGGCCGTGTCGTGCGGGGTTGTGAGTCCGCCGGAGGACTCTGACCAGTGGCAGGGGCTCTTGGAGCGCCGGGCTGCTCCTCTGGTTCTGCCCTCACTTCTGCCCCTCTTCTGTGTCTCTCGTTCTGTTTGTGGGCTGAGTGATGTTCGCGCAGGCGGCAGCCGGCTCAGGACCTCTCCAGGCCCACGACCGCCTGCGTAGTTAGCTGCACGGCCTCCGCACCGGCCACGGTGCCTCTCGTAAGGAGGCCGCGGACAGCTTTTCGTGGTGAACAATCCGACTTATTGCCTTAGTCTTTGACACCACATGAGGTGGTAATTGCAACACTGAGCTCTGGCAGAGGTCATTCAAGGACGAGAACGGGTATACAGCTGCATCTCTTGATGACCTGACTCGTACTCTCATTTCTCTTCCAGATTCCTGGTGCCCCTGATGATGAAGCAGTACGAATATTTTTAGAATTTGAGAGGGTTGAATCAGCAATTAAAGGTAAGTTGTATAGCCAAATGTAAAGAATAAAAACGATTTGTGATCTTGATCCTTAAAATGAAAACGTGTTCCTCTGCTGTCTCGCAGGATGCCTGTACTAACGGACTGTCTTTCTGTTTGTCTTTTAGCTGTGGTTGATCTGAACGGGAGGTATTTTGGTGGACGGGTGGTAAAAGCATGTTTCTACAATTTGGATAAGTTCAGGGTCTTGGACTTGGCGGAACAAGTTTGATTTTAAGAACTGGAGCACAGTCATCTCCGACGATCCTGGAGTGAGCTGCCAGCCGAGGGGAGAAGACACGGGCGGCCTGGGGGCTGCTGGGGACAGAGACTCTTGGAAGGACTTCTGAGACACATGTTGACTGATCCCTTTTTTATTTTGTGGTTTTTTAATATAGTATAAAAATCCTTTAAAAAAAACCATCTGTGTGCCTCTCTGTTTCTCTTTTTCTTACCACTTCTAAGGGGGTTCCATTGTTCGCTAGGATTCATGGTAATTCACAAGTGCTTCCGTGAAACACCATTTCTTGCACTAAAAATGTCTGGAACGTTCTGGGATATGGGATTGTGTTGTTCTTTTCTTTCTTTTTTTGATTCATTTTAATAAAACCTGCAAGTTACTAAACTGTAGCTTCATAAATCCTATAATAAAGTGTCATCTTGGCAGCGTGCCGAAGGTGAAAACATGTGCTTTCTCTCACAGAGAAGAACTTACTGCTCCAGGCACAGAGGCCCCTGCGACGTGCGCCACGGCCGGAGCATCGCCAGCTGCCGCGACCGCCCGGCCAGACCGTCGGCGGGAAGCTGGACTGTGGGGTCTGCGCGTGTGCGGGGGCAGGTGGGTCCGGAACCCCGGCTCTCGCGGCATCCTCAGAGGCTGCTGTCCAGGCTCCGTGCAGCTGGGACTCCACATGTGGGGTCCAGAATTCACAGGTGTGCGGCAGACTTGGTCCTTAGGGGCCACGTTTCTACTGGCAAAATCCGCGATAGTGTTAGTTCTCATGTAGCTTCTAAACGTGTAACATTCAGCCGCAAAGGCCACTGAAACTGTACCGCCAGTGGACAGAATTCTAGACTCGCAAAAACCACACCGCTGGAGTGCGGTGGTGTGTGGCGTACAGGTGTGGCAGGGCCACAGACACAGATGGTGACACTCCGGTACTGCGGCTCACGCCCGAGCTGGACGTGTTTCTGGAGGGTGCCGTGCCCGGGTTGTGCTCCTTGCTTGTCCGAATACTGCCTGTGCCCGCTCTGAAGCCCGGCCGGCGGGCGCGCCCTGCGCTGTCTCCGGTGTGACCCTTGGGGGAGGAAAACGGTCAGCGGTTCTTTGCATCCGTGGCTTGGAGACATAAGGAGTATTCCACGCCTTTTTAAAAAAGGATTTTCTCATGTTTTTATTTAACATAAATAAAAAAATAACACCTTCTCTTTTGTGGTATTATTTTACTGAGTAAAACTGAATTGAGACTCGGTTTCTGTGATAAAGGCACACATATTCTGTAAAGTAAGTTTGGGTCAAAGAATACAAGGTAAAGGGATTAGTCATTGAACGTTTTACAGAAATAGAAGTCAGCAGCAGCCCTGAAGCAGGTGCACCTGTGAACCTGAACACCTGGACTGAAAACCGACCTTGGGCTGACCGGTCCCTAAACGTGCTTGTCACAGGTTATGTGCCATGGAACCCACCATAGGTTGAAGATCCATTTCTTTTGAAGGTTATTGACAGTCTTTATTATCAAAACTCACAGACACTTATGCCAAGGCACACAGATAAGCAGATTTGAAAACTGTTTACCATCTCCTACTGATTTGCAAAGCAGGTTCCAGTTCAAGCTGACACACAGAAAGGCAACTAGATTTTAAAGTGCTGCACTTAAACAAAACTACAGTTTGCATTTTGGGGCAATTAAAATTGGAGACCTGAGATTAAGAAGAAGGAAAGACACATACAGGAGTATCTTTCTGAGTTGTTCTATTTTGCTCTTTTCACTCTAAGAAGGCAGTCTTAGAAAGTGAGAGATGGTTTATTTATTCGTAAGATATTTATTCAAAGGCTACCAGGCCGCTCAGCTATTCTAAACTTTTATGTTAAATACGATCATTTTCCCAATAATGCTGTTAAGTCACATCTCATTTGCCTTCTGACTTACGAAGTGCACAGGCTGAAATGCACTATGGAGTTTGCTTAGAGGTACCCTGTTAAGGTTCTGCTGTGGCCAGAGGAAAGCAAGCATTATTAAAGATGAGTGCAATCCATAACACAAATTGAACCTTTTTTCCCCAATAAAAAAGCCCAGAAAAATGTCTCATTCTATAGAGATTTATCATTTTCCAAAACACAGTGAAAGGAAGTGGAGTAATTTACCAATGTTGTTTTCTATTCTCTGTCTTAGCGAGATCTCCCTAGAAACTGGTATGTGACAGAACAGAGTAACATTTGCAGACTGTAATGTAGTGCAGGCTGGTACTGAGGTTGATGGTCACAGACATCCTAAACTCTTGAGTATTAAATGGTTACATCCTATTTATATAGAACATAGGTCCAAAAACAGAAAGAACAGCAGGTGGAAATTTATCTCATTCGATGTTCAGAGATAAAAGGGTTAACCATTCCATTATTGTCTGTAGATAAGTTTTTTCCATATTGAAATCTGATGGCAATTAACGTCATATTTTTCCAAGCTGCTGCACGAAGAGCCTGCTGAAGGCCGTCACTATATGGCATGCTGCAACGGGAGGACTCCGGCTCACCAGTCCTGGCGCACTTCCAAAACAGGCCCAACTGTCAGTTTTATTTCTGTCCAGGAGGCTGGGTGCCGGCGACCCGACATAAGCAGCAAGGGACTGAAAACTGAAGATGGCAGACAGGCCTGCGAAGCTCCAGCTACGTGACCCTTCCCGGCAGGGCGGGAGAGGTGTGCACGCCCGCCTGCCCTTCTCGCCCCTCCCTGCGAGGATCCCTTACTACACCTACTCTACACGCCCTCCCAGCAGCCTCCCGTGGGCGAACTCTCGCACGGAGCCCGTCTGGTCACAGCCTGTTGACCCTTTCCCGTAAGGTGTTCAGGACCGGCCTGAAAGCGAAGGGCACAGCGGTCATCAGATCTGTCTGCCCTCCCGATCGCCAGCTGCTGGGAGCGACGGCTCACCGCCAGGGCCCGGAGCGCATCGGACCCCCGGTCGCTAGCCCGGGACGCGAGCCGTGTTCACACTCAAAATTCCAAGTACGATTTCAGCTGAACGTGGATTGCTTTTGCACCATCATAGAGTCAAATTTTAAATCGAGACAGTATTTATTATGACCATTTGACTTGTATAATCTGTAGTATTCTTAAAGTGTAACTTCCAGAATGCCTCCAACACCTGCACTGCTGTTCTGCTTGATATCAGACATGGTTGACTTGCATCGAGGTGGCTTTTTCCAGTGTTCTCGTGCTCGGCGATGCAAGAAATGCAGGTGCCCTACACCACTTTGATTTTTATTAGCACGGGCACACCTTAGTAATTGTCTCCCCAGCCTCTCCAATCATTACTTGTTAAATTACCCGTGACTGCCTTAATCATTTAGTCTTTTTGTTGAAAATGAACTTCTGATCTTATGTTTCTAATTCTCCTGCACGATAGGGCTTGAGAAATTTCTTTTCCAGTAATAACTTCAATGTAAAAACGTTGACATAAATTAAGTGAATGAAACTACAGTGTAACCCGGAAGGTTCAGGTTCAGTGTAACAGACACTTGTCACTCCTGGCCCACCCAGGACGTGCAGGCCCTTCCGTGTGAAGACACTTGCTCTCCCGGCCTGCCTTGCGGCACAGGCGGGGGGCCCACCCCTGGTCTTCCCAGGACCTGTGCCAACACGGAGGCCGTCCTGCACCGACGAGGGCAGGCGCGGCGTTGGCCTGCCTGTGGGCAGCGGGGCAGAGACCCGTCATGTAGTGGCATGTGTGGCGGGGCCCCTGTGGGGCAGGCAGGCCTTGGGGCAGCTTCGAGGTGTGGTCTGGCCACGCTCTTGCTCTGTTTGAAGCTCCCAAGTGTGACTGCGGCCAGTCTGGGGAGTTCTTGTTTGCTGCCTAGCTGTGTGTTTGTGTGAGTTCCTTTTCCTAGCCCAGAGCGTGTTCTCTCATCCACAGCTAAGAACAACCCGCTGACCACCAAGCTGGTCCCTGGAATGTGCTCTTGGCTCCCTCGTGCGCGCACTCTGCTCCGGAAGGACGTCAGGAAGCCCCCTCGGCCTGCTCTTAAGGGACGGAAGGTACGTTCCACTTCCTTAGGGCAGGGTGGCTACGTAAAGGTTTGGAGTTCTGCGTGCAAGGCTTGGGTGGTTTTCCACCATTTGTAGATTTATTTTACCATCTTTGTCAGTAGGAACTTACACATACTTGCCTTATGCTTTGGGGTTTATATCAGGATACATTTTCTGACGCACATTGTTCCGGCTTTGGCTGCTGGAAGCTTTCTGAGTGGGCACCTGTGTCCCTTTGGCCTTTGACATCCCCAATGTTGTAGCACTTCCTTTACTTCTGGGACCACAGGGCGCCCCACCTTCAGCTTGCCCGTTTCCTGCCTGAGCCCTAGAAATGGCCATTTCTCCAAGGAGCGAAGGTTTCTTTTTTTGGATTAGGAGCTGAGACCTGTGCATAGAGGTGCTCATGGCTGTGGGGGTGTCATTGCTTCTAGGCCCCCTCAGCTAACAGAGCAAGGAAACCTGGGGTGGGGGGTAGCCTACGTGTACGTGGCCATCTGTGTGCATGTGAAGGTAAACATGAATTCATGCTGGTGTCTCCCAGCCCTGATCCCTTACCCCACAGATCATTCTGGCCTCCTCCTCCCAGCAGTGAGGAGCATGACTCGTACCTCCTGCCATCCAGTTACTTAATTGTTTCAATTCCAGTGTACAGAGAGTTTCCAGAATTTGTAACCCAGATCCTTGTGGGAAATGACTTCCAGCTAGAGTACAGTGATTTTGTACAGTTTATCATGATTTCAGTCTTTTTTTCCCCCACATTTCTTTATTTTTGAGAGACAGAAAGAGACAAAGCACAGTGAGGGAGGGGCAGAGAGAGAAGGAGACAGAATCTGAAGCAGGCTCCAGGCTCTGAGCTGTCAGCACAGAGCCCGATGCGGCGCTTGAACACACAAACTGTGAGACCATGACCTGAGCTGCAATTGGACACTCAACTGACTGAGCCAGCCACCCCGGTGCCCATGATTTTAGTCTTAAAGACATCACTCATTTCCAGTTACTTGGGTCAACACTTTCTCCCCCACCCTAACCTTCAGTACCGTGGTTTTTATGTTTGTGGCACATTCAGACTTACCTGTCACGTCCTAATCCTGGGATCCCCCAATCCCCTAAGTGAGTTTTTAAAATTTTTATATACATTAAGATTTACCTGGGCTTTAAAGTCTTAACAGGTATTGACAACTGCTTTTACTGTTTCAAGTTCACGATTACCGTGTCATACAGAATGGTTTCATTGTCCTAAAAAAGCATCCCTGGGCTGCACCTGGTTGTTGTTTTTTTTTTAATGCTTATTTATTTAGAGAGAGGGCAGGAGTGGGGGAGGGGTGGGGAGAGAGAGTAGGTGGGGAGGAGAGGAGGTGGGGAGGAGAGGAGGTGGGGAGGAGAATCCCAAGCAGGGTGGTGGGCACTGCCAGCGCAGAGCCCAACTCAGGGCTCAAACTGATGAACTGTCATATCATGGCCTGAGCCGAAATCAAGAGTCTGAGCCACCCCGGCGCCCCTGCACCTGTTCAGATCTCTCTCCTTTTCCTGTCCTGTCAACTCCTCTCCTTATTGTCTCCTAATTGCCTTTTCCAGAATGGTGTAGAATTGGAGTCATATGGTATGTACGTAGCCTTTTCTGACTGGCTTTCTTCCCTTAACATTGTGCACTTGAGATTCGTATCTTTTGGTGGCTTGATAGCTCGGCGTTCATCGGTGACTAAGGCCCCGCGGTCTGGATGTGCACCCGTTCCCCTGTTGTGGGACATCTTGATCCCCTAGGTTTTGGCAGTTGTGAATCGGGTGCTATAAACGTTCGCCTGCAGGTCCTTTGCGGCCCTAAGTGTGGATGTTAGTTGGGTAGCTAGGAGCGTGACTCTGGATCGTGTGGTGAGACTGGTGAGACTCTTCCATACTTTCCGACTCTCTGTGGTCTGGCTCCTCTTCTGAAGCGCAGAAACATTCTCAGATTTCTCCCTTCTTTAGGGGATAAAGCGAAACCCTCCCCAGTGCCCTTCCTCTTCCGCATTCGGGCTTCCCAAAGAATCCCACGCCCTCTGCGGCCACCTGCCAACTTCTGACACTTCGGGAGCAGGGATGGTGATTGAAGACACCAGCCCTCCTCAGTTGCTGTCAGAGATCCGCCTGAGCCACATCTCAGGGGGTCTGTCAGTTCTCTTGACCTTTTAAGGCATTTGACACTGTTAACCCCTCTCTTCTTGAGGCCTGTGGCCACGCTTCCGCTTGGCGCTTGCCTTTATCTCTTCACCCTCTCCCTGGGCGATTTTATCTGCTCCCCTGTTTCTGCTGCGGCTAACACGCTTCTGCATCTCAGCCAGTCCTTACAAAACTTCCGATCTGCGTCCAGCTGCCTCTTCGACACGCCCCCACCTCCGACATGTTCACACTTCACTCACTGTCCCCCTCTCAAACCCCGCTGAGCTCTCTAATTTGGGGAAGAAAAACGTCACCTGAGTCAGACACCTAGGAGTCCTCTTTGATTCCTCCTCCTCCCTTCGAGCCCAGGCCCATCTGTAATTGAGAGCTGCGGATTCTATTTCTTTTCCATCTTTCGTATTAACCCAGGGGTTAACGAGGCTCTTGATTTCAGAGCCTCACGTCTCCTGCCTGGAGTAGATGGTGGCCTCCTTGCTCTGACCCCTGAGGCCTTTGCTCACTCTGTCAGGTTACTCCCGCATCAAAGAATCTTCGAGTCCTGCCAGGCTTCGGCTCTGTCACCCGGGAAACCGGGGGCTTCTCCCCGCCCGTGCAGAGCCTGGCAGGTGGAACCTGGGCAGGCCCTTCCTCGCCTTCTTCCCTGTGCCTGGAGCACGGGCCCTTTGCCTGTATTCTTCCAGCGCTTAGCCGCTTAGCCGCACCTGGCGAATCGCTGCTCACGCGGGCTTACGGCCCTGGAGCCTTACCGTAGACAACAGTGCTCTGTCTCCCCCGCGGTAACTGCTCGTGACCGTGACCCTGTCCGCTGGGCTGCTTCTGGGCTCTGCCTCCTCGTTCCTAAGCACATCCTCACGAGGCTGCTGCCTGCCAGCCGCCCTCCCCTGCCCCGCTCTGGCCCTGCTCTTCCCAGCCCGTGTCTAAGAACAGTCTCAACTCCGTCTCCACCTTCTTAATGTCCCTTCACTTTTCAGCCCTGGATTTAAGGAGGAAAAGAGGACATTGACTCAGGAAGCAGGGGACACAACCCAGGAGAGAGGGAGTCGTGGTCCAGGAGCCCCACAGAGAGCCTGTCCCGGGGGGAGCGGAAGACGGAGGCCTGGGAAGGACGTCTCCGGGGGGAACAGGCTGACTCAGCTCCAGGGGTAAGTGCACTCCACCAATTCCAGGAAAGCCGAGAATAAAGCTGCTCATGGGGAGCCAGAGGAGCTGACGAGATGTTGTAACAACACTCAGACTCGTTTCTGATTCGTTTTCAATGTTGCTTCATGAGTCACTTGAAAGGCCAGATGGGTGGGGGGCAGGAAGGGGTGTTCAAAGGCCAGCCCTTCTGTTTTCTAGGAAGTCACGGGCTTGTTAAAATTCTCTCCTGTGTTGGACTCTTTGTCTTCATTTTCTGGATTTCCTCCCTCCGTTTGGTGGAGCTCATCCTCTGGTAGTTTCCTGAGAAGACAGACGTAGGAGACACATTTTTTTAAGGCCTTGAATCTGAAAATATCTTGATTCTGTCATCGTACTCAGTAATTTGATTAGATACAGAATTCCTGCATAAAACCCATTTTCCTTCAAAAATGTGCAGGCATCCCTACAGTGCCCTCTTTCTTTCATTGAGAAAATGCCATCCTTTCTGATCGGTGTCTCCTCTCTGGAAGGTTTTGTGGATGTGCGTCTTCGTTTGTTCTGCTGGGCGTTTGGGACGGACTTGTTCGATCTGGGAATTCATGTCCTTTGAATTCCTGTCCTGGAAATGCTTTGCCTCATATTTGATATTTGGTAACTCCCTCCCCATCCGTGATTACATCTTCCTTCATTGTAGCTCTTCCAGAACTTTGGTTAGTGAGTTTGTTCCATAATTGGTTTTTCTGTCTTTTCTCGTATTTGCTGACCTCTCGTCTAAGGCAGTAAGATACAGAAGTGCTTGAGTCCTGGACCAGAACCTCAGGAGTTTAGATGTATCTGAATTAATGGATCTGCGTATGCTGTTTTATTTTTTAAAGCAGTACATCATAAAGATTTTTACATCTTTTGAAGAGCAATGAATTTAATAATGACGTTTTATATAAGTGCACATACACTGACAGTATAGGGCAGTTAGCCTAAGTTTCCTTCTAGAAGTTTATTCCTCTTAGTACTCAGTTGTTTAGAGATTTTATTTTAAATATATATTTGAGACAGAGACAGAGCGTGAGTGGGGTAGGGGGAAAGAGAGAAGGAGACACAGAATCTGAAGCAGATTTCAGGCTCTGAGCTGTCAGCACGGAGCCCGACGCGGGACCTGAACCCACAAACCGTGAGATCTTGATCTGAGCCGAAGTTGGATGCTTAACCGACTGAGTCACCCAGTTGTTTAGAGATTTTATTTGCTAAATAAAGAGAAACACGTAGACCTTATTCTGTGAAATGTGATTTAGTAAGTTTCCTTTTTCACTTACCTGCTAGACGTTCACAAAATAGATTTTAGTTTTTAAAGATAACCTAAAACTGTTTTTTAAAAACTGTGAGAAAGGGAAAGATTTCGAGAACTATTTTGCATATAAAATGTCTTGGGTTCATACAACTGTGATAACAGAGAAAGTGTGATTGATTACATTATTGTCCATTTAAAAGTTACATGGGGGCGCCTAGGTGGTTCAGTTAAGTGTCCAGCTTCGGCTCAGGTCATGATCTCATAGTTCGTGGGTTTGAGCCCCGCATCAGGCTCTGTGCTGACAGCTAGCTCAGAGCCTGGAGCCTGTCTTCAGATTCTGTATCTCCCTCTCTCTCTGACCCTCCCTGCTCATGCTGTCTCTGTCTCTCAAAAATAGATTAAAAAAAATAATAAATGAAAGTTACATGCAGATTATTGCAGATTATTTCTATTTGTTTTTGCTTTTTATTTTTGCTTTTTGTTTTATATTTTTTCTTAATGTTTTATTTTATTTATTTTTGAGACAGAGACAGAGCATGAGTGGGGTAGGGAGAGAGAGAGGAGGAGACACAGAATCCGAAGCAGGCTCCAGCCTCTGAGCTATCAGCCCAGAGCTCGATGTGGGGCTTGAATCCACGGACTGTGAGATCGTGACCTGAGCCCGAAGTCTGACCCTCAGTCAACTGCCCCCCGGTGCCCCAGCAGATTATTTCTAAATGCAACAGTGACTTGTAAATTTGGAAACAGCTTGGTCTTCTTCTTTAGCAACCACCCTTTCCCTCCTCTGCACTATCAGGTGATATTAAAAATACCTCTTGTTAAAGCTTCTTCTCACCCTCTTCCTGCGGCACTTTCCTCCCGCTGCTCCAGTGTCCTGTCTGAGCAGTGGGCCCGCGGTGTTGTCAAGTTTCTGGTCCGTGAAGCCGTCGTCCCCGTGGGTGGGTGTGGGACGGAGCCTGTGGGCGGGTCCCTGCGTGAAGGGAGAAATAGGTCAACGGGAACGGAGTGCTGAGGGAATTCTGTTACAGATTCATCTTCTAGAAACAGAAGGAACAACTAGAATCAAAGTCTGATAATTTGGCAGTCTTCAACCAGCAAAGACGCACTTTGCAGTTACTTGGAACACTATTCTTAGGGGTGTGACCGAGACCTCAGAGTATCACGCGGACACTGTGTCATTTGGGAGCAAATGGATGGCGAGTAGGGAGTACTTCACGGGGCCAGCTGTGTCGAGTCATTCTGGCCTGAATTTTGCATAATTCTTTTTTTAAATGTTTTTATTTACTTTTGTGAGAGGAAGAGAGAGAGAGAGCCAGTAGGGGAGGGGCAGAGAGAGAGTGAGACACAGAATCCAATGGAGGCTCCAGGCTCTGAGCTGTCAGCACAGAGCCTGACACGGGGCTTGAACCCACAAACCGTGAGATCGTAACCTGAGCCAAAGTCAGGCACTTAGCTGACTGAGACACCGATGTGCCTCGAATTTTCCATAATTCTTATGAAAATTTGGGTTGAAAAGCAAGTTCAGGGGTGTTACTCCTATTCTCTGTTTTTATTTTAATTTTTCAAAATGAAATATACACATAATTATAAAACCCACTAAGTGCTCAGAGGCTTACAACAAATTAGAAGCACCCTGTGCCTCACCAGTCTCCTTACCCAAAGGAAAATGCATTCAACCCTTGTAACTGACTTTTATGGCACTTATTTCTCTTTCAGAGCGATTTCTTGATTTATCATTCGTAGACACTTTTCTAGGGATTTTCTGTTACGAGAAAGGAGGACGTAGCTCTCTCAACCCAACTCCTGTCTCATTTCTCCCTCCAAGTCTTGCTAAATATTTACATCAAAAGTCTGGGTTACAGCAGTGGTCACTGCAGGCCAACTAGTACAGAAATACGATTCACGCACTATCCAGGTGGTATATTGTGGTTATTTTGTAATATAACCTTTGGGCTTTCTGGAGTTAATAATAATTACCTAGTTTTGAAAGAATTGTTCAGTGTATGTGCCTATTTGAAGAGTTTTCTAATTTCCCCATTGGTATTTGTCTGCCATTCAACCCTTTCCCCAGTCAGGCATATCAGTTAGTCTGTCAGGTTTGTATTTTTGCTGGAGGCTTCTCCCGCCGGGTTCTCCGGCCCTGGGGGAGACTGGGCCCTTCCCGGCCTGCTGGACACGTCCTTCTCAGGACTCCCCTGGCTGTGTCTCATGCGGGCCCTCGCCTTTGGAGTCGTCTACCCCCTGCTTTCTTGCCTTGACAGGGCACCTCCCCAGCAGCCACTGATGTAATGGAACACAGAGAGACGAGCCGAGTCACAGACGGCACTGGAGCAGGAGGACGTGGGCCGCCCATTCTCGTCAGCCCGTCGCTGCTGGGCAGGGGGGCAGGGAGGCTGGTGGCCGGCCGTCAGGGCACGAGGGGGACAGAGGGCAAGGAGCCCGCCTCATCGTCAGCTCCACACGGCAGTCGTCCCGCTGCAGCCCCGGGCCTGGTCCTGTTCCCCGGTGAGTGTGCTTCCACCTGAGGCTGGGGGCACCCCCCCCCCCCCCCGGAGCATCCTGAGACCGGTCCTGCGCAGAGCGGACGGGTCGGGGGGTGTGGACAGACGGGGGGCCAGGTGCAGGGGGGCGGAGGGTATGACGGAGGGAGAACCGGGTGTCAGGAAGCACGCTCAGAGCGGCCTGGTCACCCAGCCCGTCTTCCCGCTGTGCCTCACCAGGCTGTGAGGGAAGTGCCACACGGAGCCGCCGAGCTCAGGGAGGGGCACGGAGAGGAAGGTTCCTGACAGAGAGTGGAGCTGGTGGTAAAACCGCCCTCACTTCCTGTAAGTCAGTGGCAATGGCCATTTGCCAGCAGAATTTGCGGTTCCTGGCGGACAGCGACACTGGAGCCCAAGGCAGGAGTCAGGCGTCCGCACAGTTCGGCCTCACCGGCGAAGGCGACAGAACCTAACAGGAGCCGACTCCTGGGGCAACCCGGCAGCTTCACACAGAACCTGTTTCCTTCTCAGTCCTGGAGCCGAGGTGTCAGGAGGGGCGCGCTGTCTCCGGAGGCCGTAAGGGGTCCCTCCTCGCCTCTGCCGAGCTTCTGGGGGTGGCTGGCCATCCTTGGAGCTTTCTGACTTGGAGACTTAATTCCAAACGTCATCACGTAGCATTCTGTCTCCATGTCTCTTCCTCTAAGGACACCCGTCATAGGGGACTTAAGGCTCACCTTACCCGAGTATGACCTCTTCTTGACCCGTGGCATCAGCACAGACACCATTTCCAGTGAGGTCACATTCTGAGGTGCCAGGACATAAATTTGGGGGTCCACTATTCAGCCCAGTACAAGAGCTTAAATAAGAGCATGCTTTTGTCCCCACAGAAAACTTCCCAGATAGGCATCCAGGGACCCCGAGGCTGGTGGCTGTGCCTGCGGCATGTGCCTCCCTCTTCATCACGTCTGCCTTCCCCCTGCGCGGAGCAGGGCGGGGGAGGAGAGGGGGTCCCGAGGCGCGGGAATCCGCTTCCCCAGCCGTGATCGCACCTGGGACGCGGGCTGCCTTGAGGACGTGGTGGCTCCGCGTCCCGCCGACCCGGCGCGTTCTCCCTGAGCACAGGAGGGGGAGAGGGTGCTAGACGGGCAGCGGGCGGCTTGGCTGACTTCCCGCGAGGCGCGCAGGGCCTGGTGTCTCACGCGCATCTTCAGAAGGAGCCGCCCGTGTCCAGCGGCTCCCGAAATGCCTTGACAGTGTGTTCTCCTGAGAAGTGGCCTGCGCGTGCGGCCTCCCGGGTAGAGAAATCCTCACCTGACCTTCTTCTTTGTAATGGGACCCAGAGCGGCTGCGTTACTTTAGAAGTTCAAGGGGAACGTTGATGCTTCCTGCCCACCCTTCTGCAAGCATGGCTGGGAGACGGCCCCGGGCCCCCCCATCCTGCCCCTGGTCCCCCCCCATCGCCCGGCCGCAGCCCTTAGCCCCCCCTCCCTCCCTGCGCCCGGGCTCCAGAGCCTCCTGTGTCTTCCAAACGCAGTCCCTCTCCGGCCCTTCCTGTGCAGGTTCACGAAGCCTCCAAAGCGTGCCCACAACAGTCCAAGTCCGGGCTTATCAGACCTTTCCTGGTGCAGGCTCAGCGTTTGCTAAAAATAAAACCTTGGGGGGCACCTGGGGGCGCGGTCGGGTGAGTGTCTGACTTCGGCTCAGGTTGTGAACAGCTCAGAGCCTGGAGCCTGCTTCATAGACTATGTCTCCCTCTGTCTCTGCCCTTCCCCTGCTCACGTTCTGTCTGTCTGTCTGTCTCTCTCTCTCTCTCTCAAAAATAAACATTGAAAAAAATAAAAATAAAACCTTGGGCCCCGTAGGAAGTCTTCAGGAGGCCTGGAGGATTTTCTCGCCTCCCGCCCACCACGCATCGGTCCCCTGGGCCTGGGAGTCGCCCTTGCCCCTTTGCGCATGGTCGCTGAGCCACCTGGCATGTGTGGCTGCCTGTTGGGGGTGTTCCCGCTGAGCTGAGCCCCCATCAACGCAGACCGCGTTCTTCTCCAGGTTCTCGCCATGCTCCCGTCCTCCCCTCGCCTCAGTAGTGCGAGCAGTTGTCAGTGCCCCCTCCCCCACCCTGTCAGAGTATTCGTGCGCACCTTGTCAGGGCATCTTCCGGGTCGGAAGGGCAGAGTCGTTTCTCAGCTCGAGTCCAGGACTCGGGGGTGGGCAGGTGCCTGGAGACGGTGCAAGAGGGGAGCCGGGCGCCCGCGAGGGTCACTTTCCTTTGCCCGAGTTTACTTGTGTCCGTCTCTCTGTTTCACATATTCCTCGTCTTGGACTAAACGCATCCCGAATGGCAAGGCGTGGCCTTTGCTTGAGAGCTTCAACTGAAGCCGCCCTTTCTCTTGAGGAAATAAAAACGAATCATCTCCTCAGAATCTCTGCAGACCTCATAATGGACGGTTGCTGATGGACCGCCTCGGTGAGGGCGCTACGTGATTTCCACACTTGGTGACATCTCACCAAGTGTATTATTACTATTATTATTTTTACTGTTTGTTTATTTTGAGGGAGAGCAGGGGAAGGGCAGAGAGGTAGGGAGAGAGAATCCCAAGCAGACTTCACGCTGTCAGTGCAGAGCCTGACGTGGGGCTCAATCCCACGAGCTGTGAGCCATGAGATCACAGCCTGGGCCAAAGTCAGGAGTCCGATGATTAACAAGCACCCCCCACCAACTGTATGATTTTTATAACAATAACTATAGAGGAATAAAGGCCACACTTTCCCTTCAAGCAATCAGACAGATGCCTGTTTTCTGACATAAATAAACCTTTCTCCTACATGTCTTCTTAGGTTTCCCAGCAGGTCGCCCACACAAGCCCTCCTCACCTCGCTCCCACCACGAACGACAGACCTTTGGGGCAAACCCAGAAGTTCCCAAAGACTGAAGACGTGGCCAGCTGGGAGGTGCTGTCAGATCCACTGTGCCATCTGAAGGCCCGAGCGCGCTTCCTTGTGTTGAAATATCCCTCTTCCTGGTGTAAGGGGAGAAGAGGCTAAAGTAAGACGTTGAACTTCGTGCAGCAAGTCGATTAGGAAATAGGTGAGAAAACAGGGCTACAGCTTGCTTTTTTCGATATTAAAAGAGGACTTCTCTCTGCTTATCTGCATAGAATCACCATTTAAGCCCAACTGTAGTTTGTTGACTAGAGCCTGTTGAAAAAAATATTCAGGGAAATTATATATGTGTACACCAGTTACCTGTCGGTGAGGTGTTTATTAAATTAAAACAAGCATTTATTAAAATTCTGTTAGGCAGTATGATAAATAGTATACCAGATGTCTCAAAATCATGTTGAAGATATGGGTACAAATACGGTTCTAAGATATGTAAACAACAGCACTAGCAAACAGATGAAGGTATAATTGGCCCAAAAGACACATTCTGAGCTTAGAGGAAAGATTTTTTTTTTCCTTTCTCGGACTTTAAAGCCATATTAAAACAAAAACCTCCAGGGGTGCCTGGGTGGCTCAGTCGGTTGAGCGTCTGGCTTCGGCTCAGGTCATGATCTCGCGGTTCGTGGGTTCAAGCCCCGCGTCAGGCTCTGTGCTGACAGCTCAGAGCCTGGAGCTGCTTCAGATTCTGTGTCTCCCTCTCTCTCTCTGACCCTCCCCTGTTCATGCTGTCTCTCTCTGTCTCTCAGAAATAAATGAAAAATATTAAAAAACTTAAAAACAAACAAAAACTCCCAAAGTGCACCCCCTTACGGAGACCGCTGGGCCCTCCGTCTACCCCCAACCTCACGTGTCCACCTGGCCCGGGCAGTCTTCCTCGACTCCTCGGCCAGAGGTGCACGGGGCCTGTGGCTCTAAGCCCCCAGCAGTCTCCAGACGTCAGCCCCGCCAGCCAGCGAGGGCCCTGCGCACCCCCCGCCAGATGACCAAGCTGCCACGCCCGGCCTCCCCACAGGACAGCGTGCCATCAGTTTCCAAAACCGTTCATTGTAGTCAAACATTCCCAACATCCTTAGTCCAAGACTGGTGCTTGTCTGGAACATTTGCCCTCGGGGTTAAGGACTGGGTGTCAAGAGAGAAGCCATCGCCCCCAGAGAACGCGTCACCCAACCGTCACCGGATCCTTCTGAGCAAGACCGCAAGGCCTCCCATCGCCCCTGCCTGTATGGGAGCTCTGTGGGAACACGCCCCCACCCCTTCTTTTTGCACCATTTCTGCTTCTCAGCGCCCAGGTTCGAGTTCTGCCTAATGAGATGGCTGCAGGAGTATCTGGGGTGTTTGAGGAAGAGCTTCTGCCGTACCGGTGAAAGGGGAAGACGTGACGGAGCTCCTTTCCCGCCCCCCCTCACCCCTGCACCCTTCAGCCTTGCCTGACCAGGACCTGGTGTCCGGAGATACCGCGGCAGCCGGACTGGACAAGAGCCCTCCTGCTGCGTAGGCGGGGCAGGGAACACTACGGACTCCCGGCACAGCCCCGACGGCTCACCGCTGGACTTCCGAGGCCGGAAGACAAGCCCTTCTTGTGTCCGTCACAGCCGACCGGAGCGCGTCACCCACAGACAGACTCACCCCTAACTGGTACAGAATTTGGAATCCTTACGTGGTTGGCTTCCAGGATTATTTTCTAAAAATTTTTTTAATGTTTTGTTTATTTTTGATACAGAGAGAGACAGAGCATGAGTGGGGGAGGGGCAGAGAGAGAAGGAGACACAGAATCCGGAAGCAGCTCCAGACTCCAAGCTGTCAGCCCAGATCCCAATGTGGGGTTCAAACTCACGGACCTTGAGATCATGACCTGAGCTGAAGTCGGACGCTTAACTAACTGAGCCACCAGGTGCCCCTATTTTCTAAATTTAATACAGGGCCGAGGAGGTATTGCTAATTTAACTGCATGTAACAAACGTTCACTGGGCATTTCTGACATGCCAGGTGCCGCCGGAAACCAGCGACAGCAAGAGGGACAGATGTATTCGGCGTGCCCAAGCCACACGGAGTGCGAGCACGTATGCAGCAGAGGTAGCTTTGTGGTCGGCTGACTCGGTCACTTCTGTCACGGTCCTCTGCGGTGACGCGGGCCCTGGGAGCTGAACACGCAAGACATGCATCCTACTCGGTGCGAACAGACTCGGCCTCCACGCACCACCCTCGTCCAGTGCGCGCTGAGGACCCGCCGTGCGCCAGGCGGGTTCCGAGCTCCTGTCTTGGCGACATCAGTGAGCAGGGTTAGGGGGCGCTCCGCGTCTGGGGTGGTGTCACAGGGATGTGGGCGGGGCAGGGGGGACGAGGCCCGAAGCCCCTCGGAGGGCCTGCCGGCTTGGGGAGGTCAGGCTCTCTCCCTGTGGGGACGGCGCTGTGGGCCGCCGGCTTCTCCAAACTCTTCCCTGCTTCAGGCGTGGCCGGGAGATGTCCCAGGTCTGGGGCCAGCATCCTCCGTCTGCAGCCCAGTCTCCCGAGGGCAGCGTTCCGTGGGCGAGTGCCGGCGCTTCCCGCAGGCTCGCCGGTGCCCGCTTGCTGCCCGCGGTGCCCTGCCGCCCCCGCCTGGAGAACCGGAATGTCGGGCTTCAAAAGGGAGCCTGCTTGTCCACAGTCAGCAGTAAGTGGTGGCCAGAGTCGGACCTGGAGCCTGCTTCTCCTCTCCTGTCCCTGGTCCTTCCGGGGAGCCTGCTTTTCCTGTCCTGTTTCTCCAGGGAGCCTGCTGCTTCTGTCCCGTCCCTTCCAGTGAAGCCGCCCGGAGTTCCCCTTCGGGGAATGGCGGTGGCCTGAGCTGTTCCTGCGACCCAGGTGGACCCACATGCTTCCCGAGTAATAGCTCCCTCCCTTGGGAGCCAGTCTTTCCAGGGCCCTTGGTTCCAGGTTCCAGCAGGGGTGCCTCTTTCCGTCCTCCATGGGGATGGGGAGGGGAGCCGGGGTGGGGGACCCAGCCCCCGCCATTGCTGGAACCCCGGGGAGGGGGCCGTCCTACCACGACTGGGCCAGATGACCCGTGGAAGGAAAAGAGGCGAGCCAGGCAGGGTCCTGCTGCTCCCCCCACACCCCAGGCCACCGGCCCCCAGGGCTTGGGGGTCCCGCCTTTCATTCCGAGTGATGTCAGCACGCTTCCAGATAACCACCCTTTGGCCTAAGCTCCTTGGAGTTTTGAGGCCTGTCCTTTCCAGCGAAGTGGCCTGGTGACCCCACAGCTGCTAGTGCGCTCCCTCCCCATGGGACCGTGGTGACCCTCCTGCCTTAACCGCCCCGAGCTGCCCTTCTCCGCGGTCGGTAACTGTCCCTGGGCCCGAGGACACGGCACTGGCCCCGCCATGCCCGGCCCCCAGACCAGGACACCATTTAGAAACTCGTTCCCTGGCATTCTGGAAGCCATCTGTAAGCAGCAAAGGCCTCTCAGGTCCCATCTAGAAACTCTCCAGCAGCGGATGTATAACTTAGCTTTCTTTTTAGGTGTAAACATTTTAATGGAAAATAAATTGCAATACCCACAGTTCAGAAGGTCTGGAAAACCCTTACTATATTGTGTATTTTTTGCTGTCCTAATCAGGGTCTTTCTGGTAGCTTTGGGACTGGAGCCCTGACTGGCTGACATGACGTAAGTGTTTCTTCATTGAGTCCTTTCCTTTTACCCGGGGAACAGTTTCTATTTAAGCAGAGGCATATGAAGCAAATGAAACCCATTCTTTTGATATTTGGGGGTTAAGTTTAGGTGATCAGCATCTATTTGGCGTTTTAAGAACTTGTAATTTTAAGACGATGTGGCAAATCTGAGTATCCAATGGACGGACCTTGTGATCCCAGTTTAAAAGAAAAAAGAGGGTTTTTTTGAGAGAGAGCAAGCGAGCACACACATGAGCCAAGGAGGGGCAGAGAGAGAATCTTAAGCAGGCTCCACACTCAGCACGGAGCTCAGCGCGGGGCTTACACTCTTGACCTTGAGATCATGACTGAGCTTTAAGCCAAAAGATGCAATGCAACTTTATTAACATTGTGAGCAGTCTGGGAACATTTAAAAGAACTGAGATTTCACCCTGTTTAGTTGGTTATTTGGCTCATGAGCAAACCGAAGAGCTCTGAAGTATAAAGAATTTCATAAACGCAGTTTCTCACTGATAAGGCAGTTTAACTGCATTTCTACATGGCACCAGTCACCAAATTCCCCTTCGCAGTGGCTGTGAGATTTTGCTATATTTTATAGGATAAGGTTATAAGTAGAATAATGCAGCTTTAAGGTAAGTCTAAAAGTTTAAGGAAAACCTAACATTTTGAATTAGGATAAAATGCATGTTGAGAAACAGAAATATTTCCAAGCAGTCTTTTACATATATGGAAAAGCCACGGTTAAGTGCAGTAAAAATATGTGTTCCTCTAATACAAGTTCTCATTTTTGGGGCACCTGGGGGGCTCAGTCGGTTAATTTTCCGACTTAGGCTCAGGTCATGATCTCGCAGTTTGTGGGTTCAAGCCCCACATCCAGCTCTCTGCTGTCAGCATAGAGCCCACTTTGGATCCTCTGTCTCTCTCTCTCTCTTGCTGCCCCTCCCCTGCTTGCTCTCTCTCTCTGTCTCTCTCTCTCTCTTGCTGCCCCTCCCCTGCTTGCTCTCTCTCTCTCAAAAATAAATAAACATGAAAAAAGAAATTCTCCATTCTCTTTTAAGCATTCAGTCCTCATATTGGGCCAACAACTAATACTCTCTGCATTTTAGAGATGGGAAACCGAGGCAGAGGGGGGAAGAAATGGCGCCGGCAGGCAGAAGGAGGGCCAGTTCTGGGGTGGGTCACGTGTCTTCCATCACATCGCTTCCATGAGCTTGGCTCGTCTGCCGTCCAGTTCGCCTCTGAACTGTCTGCATCACGGGTACAGTGTGAGCCCACTGCGAGGACTCGCTCTTTTTCTCTGGAAGGGACAATGTGAGAAATTTAAATCACAAGGACACTTCCTTTTCCTCTCCAGTGGGCAGCAGCATCTTCCAGGAGCATCACAGGAGTGGACAGCCACCGCTGGGCCAGAGCGGTTTCGCCTGACTTCTGGGGAAGCAGAAACCTGAGTCTGGTGCCTTAGACCACTCGGCCATCCTGACACCATGCGCCTGACATCTGGGAAGGAGGCAGCCGGGCCGCTCGGCCATAAATAGGTCCCGAAGACTAAATACACTGGGGCCCGCGGGCCTGGGTTCCCAGCTCAGCTGACTCTCAGATGACTGTGATGTCCTGCCCGCTGGACAATGACCCTCTGAGGACTGTGACATCCCGCCTGCAGCACAGTGACCAGAGAGAACACAGCTCCCTGGGGACAAGGTGTGGCACGGTGAGGACAGCGGCATCGGTCAGGAGGCCCCGCTTGGCAGCCACTTCCCTAGCTGCAGGTGCAGTAGCAGCAAAATGGGGTGAATGCTGGCCGCTGTTTGAAGCAGGGGTTTGTCAGAGTGCTGAGAAACGGGGACGGGCTCTTTGTAAAGATAACAAAAAGCCTTGTCATCCTCTGGCACCAGAGTGACCGTCTCGAGAGCAGCCTGGTGACATCTGGAGTCTCTGAGGGCTCTGATGTTTTCAGTGACTCCGTGCTCGATGCAAGCCCGGCCCTGGGCTCAGTGGGCTTCAAAGGCCCTACTTACCGTGTTCACTGCAGCCACTCTTTCCTTCTGAAGAAGGGTCATCATCCCCGACGGGCAGGGGACCGGGCAGCCTGCGGGCACGCGCTCCCCGCTGCTGGGGCCTCGGAGGCACTGCTGAGCACTCAGCACAGTGCTCCTCTCCTCCTTGCGCTGGAGACAGCGAGGATCTGGACAGAATCTGTCCCCCTCGAGACTGAATCCTGACTTCTGAAACTCCACACCCGGAAAGAGAAGGGATGATAACTAGTTGCATTCCAACGCGGTCAGGGCTGTCCTTAGGAGCCGGGTCACACAGGAGGATTCGTGGGCAAGAAGGAGACCCTCTGTGAGCCAGGTGGGACTGATCTGGTGGGCACCGGGGAGCCCGGGTCCTCAGAGCAGGGGGCCGTGCCCCCACCGTCCACAAACCTGTTGCCAATTTATGTCCATTTATTTGGTTTGAGGAATCACTCTGCGGCAGCAGGACTCCGAGGGCTCCTGGCCCTGACGTACACAAACGGTCCCCAGTTATTCAGTGGGACGCCACCCCAGGACTGCCATGAACTTGCAGACAGAAGTGAGATCCTGAATCAGCCGAGCAGGGTGGGGAGTCCATCTGCAAGGGCCGCAGGGAGTTTCCTCCGCCAGAAGTTTCAGCCTCTGGCCCAGAGGAAGGGGTCAGAGTTCAAAGCCTGAGAAGCAATCGGCTTGCCTCGGCTGACTAAGCCGGGAGGGGCCACGTGGCAAGGATGAGGGCGGCCTTTGGGGCCTGAGAGGGGCCGCGAAGTGGGGACTTTACCCCTGGACCACAGGGACTGACTTCTGCCCTTGGGAGTGAGCTTGGACGCGGGTTTTTCTCCGGTCTCCTGTAGGGAACTCCCCCTGCCTCAGAGTCATTCCAGCCTCCTGAGACCCTGAGCGGAGAGACCCCAGTCTAACTGTGTCACCTCTGACTCACAGGATCGGCAGTGAATGAATTTGTGGGGAACGCACCTCCTCATTGGGCTGCCTGGAAATTAGGCAGTTCCCATCATTAATGGTAATTAGTAGCTGATTACACGGCCAAATCAGTTTGCGAGTTCTCTCACTTAGCAAGTTCTGCAGCCCCTGTAATTACTCTTTAAGTTTTTTGAACTTTTTGTTCTGAAATTTTAAACTTACAAAAATCTTGCAAAGAGGACAAAGAGTTCTCAAACACCCCTCACCCAATTCCCAGCCGTTCCGTAAAGACAGTACAGGTATCCCAGCCGGAAATGGATGCTGGCACAGTACTCTTCCTGTCTGCCCAGCTGCCCTACTGAAGTCCCTCTGCGGTTCAGGAAGCCTTCCAGGACCCACGCTCCATGTAGTCCGCTGGCTCGTTAGCTGCCTGCAGAGCAGGAACTCTTCCTCAGCCTGTCTTTGTCTTTCACGATTTTGACATTTTTGAAGAACTGTTCGCTAGTTATGTTTGTAATGTCTCTTATGGTAGGTGACCAAGTTCATGATCAAGTTCAGGTTATGCATTTTGGGGCAAGAATCCTACCCATTGTGGTGTGTCCTTCTCAGTGCATTGTGTCAAGAGGCACCAGATGCTGATTTGGGCCATTACTGGTGACGTCCACTTTGATCACGTGGTGGAGGTGGCTTCCGGGTTTCTCTACCACAAAGCCACCATCTTCCCCTTTGCAATTAATAATTACCTCGTAGGAGATACTTTGAGACTCAATATCCTGGGTCTCACTGCATTAGTGCTTGCTAATTTTAGCCTCTGCTGAGGGTTCTTCTGTGAAGCAATTATTTATGTGCTATTTGCCAAATGGTGACTTTTCTAGTGCCATGATTCCTTCTACATCTATGAGCTAGGGTTCTAGACATTTCTGTAAAGTCTAAGACTTGTGAGGAAGAGCTCTCCCTCCCCCCGTATGTATTTATGCCATGTGGACTCATGGGTCCTCACCTTGTTCTCTGGGTCACAGCTGTTGCTGCCATGTTTGTCTTCTTGCTCAGACTGTTCTGGAGGAACCCTTTCAGGTTGGCCCCTGCGTCTTTTGGACGCATTCTCTTCATTTGTTGGCAGGTCAGCAAAATGAGTACTTATTTTCTGGCACAACAAGGTGTTCCAGGCTTGTCCTGTGCTTTGCTGCTCCAGCCCTCCAGGGGCTCTTGGCTCCTTCAGTCGGAGGCTGGTATTTAGGAACCGACAGCTGTGAGTTCGATGTGTCCGTATATATGTAACTACCTTTAGTAATTATAGTTTTCTTTGATACTGTGGATCATTGGTTCTTTCAGAGTTATGTAATTAGTGTGCACATGCGCGTGCGCACACATACACTCTTTTTGGTAAGGACATTTGCTTACCCCCCAGCAACTGGATTTCCCTTGACCCACTCCTCCCAACATTCCTGGGCCAGCCCATGCGCCCCTGCCCTGCGTTCCCTCCCTGCTCCTCATCCCTTCTCTCTTCTTTTTTTTTAAATTTTTTATGTTTTTTATTTTATTTTTGAGAGACAGAGAGAGACAGCGTGAGTAGGGGAGGGTCAGAGAGAGATACAGAATCTGAAGATAGGCTCCAGGCTCTAAGCTAGCTGTCAGCACAGAGCCTGATGTGAGGCTTGAACCCACAAACCATGAGATCATGACCTGAGCCGAAGTCGGACACTTAACTGACTGAGCCACCCAGGCGCCCCTCTTCTCTTTTCTCCTGGGACCCTTCCCTCTCACTACCCTAGGACCCCTGCTTCCAGCTCTAACCTACTAATATTACTAGTGATGGCAGCACCTTTCACTGAGCACGTGTGCTCCAGGCAAATATGATTTCACTGAATCTACACAGCAATCGTGAAGAATGCATGGTGCCCATTTCATAGACAAAGCACTGAGTCTCGAAGAGGGTCTATCACAAGCCTGGGAAGCCCTGGCAGAGATTCTCAGCCAGTCTCTTCCCCTCAAGCCTTGCATTTTGCATGCACCCACACCAGGGCTGGCTGCAGGTCTGCCTTTGGGTGGGAGCCCAGGGGCTGGGAAGCGTGAGGCCCGGGAGCTTAAAACCATGAGGACCACACTAAGGAGCACTGAATGGGGGGTGGCCGGCAGTGGGGACAGCCGCTGGACTCTCCCTGCTGGGGAGGGGGATGGGGGGTAGGGGTGAGACCCTCAAGTGCTTTATGGGCCCTGCTGGTCCCTGTCCCCAGGCATGCCCCTTCCTTCCTTCCTCCTTAACACACTCTTCCTCCGGCCTGAATTACTTGATTGGAGACCAAACCTCACATTCTACAGCTAGAGAGGAAAGCCTCGAAATGCACACACCTGCTCAGGAAAGGCTGTGGGTGGGGTTGAATTTTGGGGGTGGAAAGTATTTGATCTCGACTCTTTGAGTGTTACCCTCTCTCTGGAGAGAGCATGAAAGCCTTCAGATTGGAACTGGAACAGAAATCTGGGAAGGGGGCCCTTTTCTTCCTGAGTAAGAAAACCAGAGGCCGTGGGTCTGGGCACCCTGTGGAGCTCCAGGACCAGAGGAGGAGGGCGGCTGAGGCCCTGGGTGAGGAGCTCTCCCCCCCTCCCCCCGGATTCTGCTCAGGCTCCTGCAGGGCCCTCCCCTCCCAGCCCGGTTCTGCTCTCCTTCTTTGGTGCCTGGGCGCGGTCCTGGCAAGGCAGCTTCCCTGGGAAGCTGTGGGCCCTGCCCCAGATGTAACTACATCAGAAAGCACCGCTGGGGGGGCCCGGCTGTCTGTCCTCCAGCCTGTGCCCTGCCCTGCCGCAGGCTGGAGCGGCTCTGTCCTCAGGCCCTGAGGGCCAGCTGGTGCTAGTGACGATGGCCAATCTAGCACGATGACAGCTGGGGCCTGGGGGAGGTTCGGCTCCTGCCTGGCAACCCTTGCCGTTCCCGCACGGTTCCGGGCTCGACTCCCAGACCCCAGCGCCCTGTGCTCAGAGCTCCTCGGGAAGAAGAGTGCTGCCCCATTGCTGGTCCGTTAGACCCTGGACAGAAAGGTCGGGGGACACGACGGGAAGTCTGGGGAATAGCGATGGAAATCCTTCACTCTGTGCCTCACACTGTTGTGGAAAGTGCCTCGGAATATATTCTTGACTGGAGATGGCTGCAAATCCTGCCTCCGCGTGGAAAACCAGAGGGCCGGGGCGCCTGGGTGGCTCAGTTGGTTAAGTGGTTAAGCGTCTGACTCTGGCTCAGGTCATGATCTCATGGTTTGTGGGTTCGAGCCCCGTGTTGGGCTCTGTGCTGACAGCTCAGAGCCTGGAACCTGCTTCACATTCTGTCTCCCTCTCTCTCTGCCCCTCTCCCGCTTACACACACACTCTCTCTCTCTCTCTCTCTCTCTCTCTCTCTCTCTCTCTCCCTCCCTCTCTCTAAAATAAATATTAAAAAAAAGAAAGAAAACCAGAGGGCCATGAGCTGAGCCACTACCCCAGCCTGTTGCCCCAGTGCGCACTGGGTGCTGCCTGTGATGAGTTAGTGGTTCTTGAACAAATCCAATTTTTCAGGCCACTCGTTTGTCACTTGTGTGAACTTGCCTGGGCCGTTGCCTCCCTTGTGCTAAGGACAAGCAGAAGCACTCTTGCGGTTATGAAATGTCCACGTCGCCCCTTGTTGGCGGTTCTGATTGGACGGGAAAGAACAGAAGTCCCTGGGGGTTATTGACAACAACACCTGACATCAGAGAGCGCCGCTCTCCAGAGCGACAGAAACAAGACAGCCATGAGTCCCCTGTTCTTGTTCCTACAGGGGATGACACTCCAGAGCGGAGAGGGCTCCGTGAGTCTGAACTGGTATCGCTTCTGATACCAGACCGGGACTTTGCACACCTACAAGCGCTTCTCTGAGGTGCCCTGCCACTCGGTCCAGTTCCGACACTAACTCCCTGCGCTTGGCCCGGACCCCAAGGGCAAGCAGGGGCTCAGTCCCACAGCACTGCCCCCTGCTTCCGATGCCAGTGCAACTCCTGGGTGCCCAGGTGCCTGCTCTGCTGTCCAACGTGCCACAAAGTCTGGGGGCTCCGCAACTTTGGCCCTTCCAGGTTTGATCATTTGCCAGCGCTGCTCACGGAACCCAGAGAAGCGCTTTACTTGTTATTATCAGTTTATTGGAAAGGATACAGCTCAGGGACAGGCGTGTGGGGTCCCGCGTCCTGTCTGACCCCGCCACCTTCAGTGCCTCCACGTGTCCCCCAGCCTGGAAACTCACCCAGCCTGTCACTTAGGGGTTTTATAGAGGCTTCATTACATGCGCATGACTGACCGCTGGTGACTCCACTCAGCTCCCAGCTCCGCCCCCCTCCCTGGAGGTGTGGGTGAGCCGGATGGGGGTTGATAGAGCACGATGTGGCCTTTCTGGCCACCAGCCCTTGTCCCGAAGCTGCCTCAGTGTCCCAGCCGCCAGTCATTTCATGAACACGCAAAACCTTTCTTACCACTGGGGAGATTTCCAAGGTTTCTAAGAGTCAGGTGCCAGGCACTGGGAACAAAGACCAAACGTGTGTCTTACTATCACAATCAGCCACATGAGTCCGCAAGGCAGTAAAGGTGCCAAGTTCAAGGAAGAGGTTCCCTCTCACCCCCCTGCTCCCCAGAGTGCATGTCCTCTGGTTTCACTGTGACTCACAGCCGCACAGATGCCAGATGTGCAGGCTTGCGTTTATCGGGCCGTAGATAAAATGTGCCTTCCTGGGCGAGCAGTCCTGGGAGTAAAGTGTAAGTCCACTGGGTGTGATGGCTGTGGCAGAGGAAAGGGCAGAGGGAGGTGACGGTCCCTAGGAGCCTCAGTCCCTGCACCCCCACCCCATCCTTCACTTCCTGTTCCTCTTACACAGACTGACACGGCAGCACCTCACTGAAGCCTGAGAGCCCAGGATCCCAATCTCCAGCCAGGCAGTGTCTTTCCAGAGGGTTCCGCCAGGCCCGTGTTCCGGACCCGATGCCAATGCCTCCTCTGAACCAACACCTGCTTCCTTCTCCCAGACAGGGGCTCCCTTTGAGTGTGGGGGGCGGAGCCTGGACCACTATCTACAGAAGATCAGAGGCGGGGTACTGCATCTGATCAACGATTAAAAACCCACGAACACCCCACTGGCTGACTTTTCAGTTCACCTGGATTTTCCCCCCACTACGTAGAAAGTGGGGAGTTGCATGAGTACCTTAAATATTAGCTCCAGAGACTGTTCCCAACACCATTTCTTCAAATTGTAACATAAAATTGCACTTTTCACAGCAACTAACTCTCACCTGGACGGAAAGCTGACCCCTGCCTTTGAGAAATTCGACCCCACCAAGTCGTTAAGCATTTTCTGCCCTTTACACACAATGATGTGGAGCGGTCTCCCTTCTCCATCTCTCGGGGTTAAGGTTCCTTAAAGTCCCATTATTTTTTAAAAATTATTTTTGACACATTTATTGATCAGCGTGTGAGGTGCCGTTCCAGGTTCTGGGGAAACAGCGGCGCGCAAGGGAGAAATAGAATATTTGTCGGCGGGGATCGCTGCGGGGGGTCGGGTGGGGGGGGAAGAGCGCGGGGCCCAGCCCAGGAGCCAGAAGGTTTTTCGGGGACGGTGGCCAGGCAGGCGGCTGGAGACGCACTTTGCAGGGGTGGGGTCGCTCCCTCCGGCCCTCCTTGAACTTCCGTTCACGCCCGCGGGCCGGGGGCAGAAGAGGAGCGCGGGAGGGGGTCCCCCAGGCCTCGCCGGGAGCGCGTCCCCGCAGCGCGGCCGCGGCGTCGGGAGGGCGGGGCGCCGGGCGCGCAGGGGTTAAGCGGTTTCCGCCGGGCCCGCCCCGGAGGCCGCGCCGCCCGCCCGGCCGCGGTCCCACCCTCCGGCTGTGACGCGCCCCGCTCTGCCCAAATATGTCCCTTTCCCCCCGCCCTCGCCCGGCGCCCGCAGGCGCCCCCGAGCCGCGGGGCTGGCACTCGGACGTCGCCCGGCCTCGGTGTCCCGGGC
>NC_043709.1:132313799-132318510 GCF_006229205.1 Suricata suricatta | reverse complement strand
GGAGCTTGGCCGCGTGGGGTCCCGCTGCGCCCGCGGCGGTGGCGGGCTGAGCGCGGGGGAGGACTGCCGGGTGCAGGGGGGGGGGGCAGGTCTGTGTGCGAGTCCCCGCCGCCCTCTCCACCCTCCGACTCCTGGGGCGTCAGGTAACCGCTCGGCCCTCAGGTCTTCTTCGGCACAATGGAATAGGGACAGCTGCGCGGGGACCGGTGGGACATTGTGCGCGCAGAGAAGCGGGCACTGGCCGGAGGTGGGGTCGACCTGGCCCAGGAAGGTGCCCTCCAGCAAGACCTCCCCGGCCCTGCGCCTTGCACGGAGCCGTCCCCCTGGGCCACCTGCAGGCCTGGCATTTAGGCTTCTTCACTGGGGCTCCCCCTCTGCAGGGGTGGGGGGTGCACACGGCCTGTCAGCGAGCCCCGGATGCTCCTGTGCCCCCCCCCCCGCCCCGAAAGGGGGATCCCCACTGTATTTGGCGTCGTTTTGCGAGCAGGGTGATGGGGGCCGCGTCACTGCAGAGCTCCGCTCGAATCCTAGGGGATGCGGGTCAGCTCGGAGCCCGGACACACCGGGAGACTCAGTTTTACTTCCCAGTCCGAGCCGAGCCGTGTGACTCCTTCCCCTTTTCTACTTGTGTGGGGCGGGGCTTGGGCTCTGGGGACCCCACCCGACCTGGGGAGTAACTGAGAGGAAGCTTCCACGCCCCCTGGGGGGCCCGGGAGGAGCTGGTAGGCCCTCTGCCCCTTCCCCCCATCCCCCTCTTCTTGCCCGCTCTTCCTTCCCTCTAACTCAGATTCTAGGTCAATGCTCTGGTGGCACGGAAAGCCCTGGTGGCCTTTGTCTTTTACGGAGGTTGCTAAGATGCCCGGAGGGCTTCTGGTTGGCAAGAGGGGGTGGGGAGAAAGAAGGTGTCCACTTCCAAGAGCAGGGAGAAGGCGCTGTGTGGTCCTCGGGCACCCGATGACATTGGTCCCAGGTCACTGTCCTCAGTGTCTCCATTACTCCGGGGATAACATGGCAGCCCCGCCTGGCCGGCCTCTCTCACCTGACCTCATTTAACTGCCGCCTGAAAGGTCGCCTGTCAGCTGAGTTACCACTTCTTGTGGTCTCTGTGGGCGTGTCCCTGCCCTAGTTGGTGGGGTGGGGGGGGCTTCCACATCAAGGATTAAATACCTCCACTGCTAAGCGGATTTCCCTTGCCAACAGCACTAATAGGTCACACAGGACGGGACATTTGCAAACTGCTAAGGGTTTTTCATTGCCGCCTGGAGAGGGGGTCTACCAGTCCCTCTGTTCTGTGGATGCGAATTCCTGAAGGGCCCAGGATGTAGTCTGTTGTGGGTTTTCAGAAGCTTTGGTGGCAAGGCGGCTGGGACTCGGGAGGGCCGGGAGCCCCAGCCAGATGGCCCCCCTTGCTCAATTGCGCTCTCTCCCGGGAAGCAAGCGCACGTGGACCTTCCCGGGAGGTCTGGTTTGTTCAGCATTGTGATGGGGTGTGGTCCGAGCCGCGAGAGGTCTGCCCGCAGGCTGGGGCTCGGCACCCTGGCCCTGCAGCTGGCCAGGTGGGGGACGCTTCAGTGCATCGGTTTTATTTACCCTTTTTTTTTTTATTTTGAGCCATCTGAATATATTAACTGTTCAAAACAATAATTTAAAGACTAGGAAATGAGAAGCCTTTCCTGCTCTGGCCTCACCCCCCACCCCAAGATGAAAGGAAGCCCGATGGAGAAGGACTTCCTCCTAGGGTGATCACCTCTAGGAGGTTACTTGACCACGAATTCCCTTCCCACATGTGTTTCTGGGTCTCCACGGGTGAGACTTGGGGATCAGCCTGGTCAGAGGCCCGGGAGAGCCTGAGGGGTGCCTGCTCAGAGGGGGCGAGCTGGGCACTGTTTCATAAGGGGCTTATTCGGACGTTTTGGGTGGGGTAGAGGAAGGCTACAAAAGAGAGTGCAGAACCCCGGCCTTCACTGCCGCAGGCCCGGAGCCTGTGGCCAGATCTGAGCCGAGGTTCGCTGGTTTCAGGGTCCTCAAGGCCTGGGCCGCCCGGGGGCCGGGAACCCCTCCGTGTCCATGCAGGCCGGCCTGCTGGGACGCAGAGCTGGGTGCACTCCCTTTTGGTGGGGGGTGGATGTGGTCAGACAAACAGGGGAGTGGCAGAGGATCTTAGGTGTCGGCCCTGGGCCTTGAGTGTGGGAGGGACACAGCTAATGTCTCCCGAATGCAGAGTTCAGTCATTGCGTGCCGCGTCATTCATTCATCATTCATTCATTCATTCTCTGGGTCGAGGGCGTGCTGTGTGCGAGGCACATGCACCGTGCTTGCCCCTTCCGATTGGGCAGCCCCCTCCCTCCAGCGTGGGCCACGGGGCTCCCGTGACGTCGGGCAGAAACCCCCAGGCTTGGATGGATGATCGGAGCTGGCCCAGATCGGCCCGGGCAGCACTGCTGGCGACCTTGCCCATGCGCAGGGGGGGAGACGTGGCCACGGTGGGGGAACAGGGTGGGGTCCTCTGCCGCATAAGCTTGGAGAGTGGTTTGGGACAGGAGCCGCGGAAAGCGCTGGGGCCCGGACCCTGGGAGAAGGCGTGGGTGTCTGGTGAAGCAGGAGCCCCGCCGTGTGGGGAGTGGTGGCTCTTCCTCCGAGGACTTGACAAATAGGGGACACGGTGACTGTTCCTGAGATCCAGGCGCGGCTCTGCTTGAGGCTGGGGTCTCCGCTACGCTCTCGAGGGGCCCCTTCTGGTTGAGAGGTCTGTAAAGGTGCCTTAGAGCCAGGGTTCCAAGGACTCTGGCACAGCCCCACCTGGGGGGGAGGGGACAAGGGGCGTGGTGAATGACGGTAAGAAACGCAGTAGCCTCACGGAGCGCCTCCTCACGCCGGTGCCATCCAGGGGCTCACCGGTCCTCCCAGCTGCCTGCTGATGTGAGTGGCATCGTTTCCCTGGCAAGATAAAGGACACACGGCTTCCGGGGACAACGCGGCTTGACTGAATTCGCTCGCTAAGTTGTGTGCTGAGCGGGGCTGGGACTTAGGGCGTCTGCATCCTGCTTTCCAGCACGGCCCATGGTGGGAAAGGTCGGAGATGATGTGCGAACGGGACCGCCGTCAGGCAGAGAGACTGTGCGGTCTGGGGAGTCTCTTTCATGCCAGGGACCGACTGAGTTGCTGACACGTCTGGACCTTTGAGAGGCGGGCTTGCACTGGACCACAGCAGCCCTCTGCCTCTCTTCAGGCGGCCCCAGGACACCACCGTCATAGGGGCTCATCCGGTCAGCGTTTTGGGACCTTGAACCCAGGACCTCTCCTTCGTTTCTCTCCCCAGGGGAGGTTCAAAGAACAGATCCTGAGAAACCCCCTCCAGGAGAGGCAGGCTCTCCTTGCCTCCTGTCCCCGGGCCATCCTGCGCCCCGGATGTCTGTGAGGGCGGGCTGTGGTCTGGGGCGCGCTCCCCCCCCTCCCCGGGACCTAGCAGCTTCCTGGAGGTGGGCGGAGCTCCCTGGCCCCTTCAGAGCCGCACCCCAGCCGCACCCCAGCCGGGCCTGCCTGCCTAGTGCTCCCCAAGGAAGGAGGCCCAGCGGTGCTGTGGATGGAATGCCCTGGGATCAGGGGAAAACCCTGGCCAGGAGCTCGGAGCCCAGGTAGGGACAGGGCCGCCTGTGTCAGCTACTGGCTGGATTATCTCAAGTCACTGGAGGGCACTTGGCCTCAGTTTACCAGTCTGGAAAGAGTGTGAGCTAAGATTTCCTCCAGATCTGATTCCGTGCCCTCTAGTCATGTGTCTCTCACACACACACACACACACACACACAGTGTCCCATGCATTTTGGGCAAGCCGCCTGCCTGTGGCAGAAGGGATCACCTCTGTGCCTTTGTCCCCAAAGACTGTCCCAGACACACTGGACTGCCCTCTCCCAGTGTCTTCAGGAGACAGTCTAAGTTTCGGGCAAGTGGCACATGACTGAGACGTGGCCCTGTGTTCTCTGGTCTTGGTTCCTTCAGCTCTTACTTTAGGACTGAAATTTGTGCCAAAAGGAAGTTGGTATTGGAGTCCAATTTTTTTTTCTTTTTTTTAATGTTTATTATTTTTGAGAAGAGCAAGCAAAAGCAGGGGAGGGACAGAGAGAGAAGGAGACAGAGAATCTGAATCAGGCTCCAGGCTCCGAGCTGTCAGCACAGAGCCTGATGCCGGGCTCGAACCCACGAACCGGGAGATCATGACCTGAGCTGAAGTCAGATGCTCAACCTTCACCATGACCTACTGAACCCCAGCAATGGATTGGATTCAGGAAGCCCCCCGCCCTGGCCCTGAGGCTGTGGAAGTCAACACGAGGAGTGGGGACCTGGCTCAGTCCAGTCACAGCGGGAGCAGAGTTTCATCAGTCAGTGGGGGTGAACAGGAGCTCAGAGAGGTACCCCAAAGAAGCGTGGGCTTCGAAGCACGAAGAAAGAAAGAGAAAGAGCCTGTCAGAGATGCGTCTTGACGCAGACCGACTCCCGAAGGCCGGCCCCCAGCACCACGGCCGCACGACTGGTCGGGGTTTGGATGCTGCCTGGGTAGAGAAGGTGCAGACGCTTCATTTCTCTAGAGAAAAAAACCCGGACCCGTGCCTCTTATCCCTGGCCGCGCCTTTGGATTAACTGGGGAGCGTTTAAAAAAGTCTGATGCACCAGAAATTCTGATGTAACCGTTTTGGGTTGATGCTCGGACAGTTTT
>NC_043709.1:132312550-132313699 GCF_006229205.1 Suricata suricatta | reverse complement strand
CGGAATGCCCGCCTCGGCTGGTGGTGCCGCCCAGACCACGGCCACCAGTGCGCTCGGCACCCCTCCAGCAGGCAGCCGGGGGTCACTGCCCATAACTCACCTTTCTCTTCCCCAGCACCCAGCCCCTCACGCACCCTGCTGTCTGCGTCTCCGAAAAACGTTCAGAATCCAACCACTTATGACCACCGGCCCCTCTCCCAGCCTGACCTAAGCCAATGTCACGGCTCACCTACAGGCTCCCACCTGGTCTCCCTGATTCACCCTCACCGCCCCACAGTCTACTCTGCAGCCACAGCCTGCATCCAGGGCTTATAAGAGCAGCGTTCATTTCTGCCACGCCTCCGCTGAGACCCTCCACGGGCTTCCCCTCCCACTCAGCCCCTCCCACTCGGAGCAATCGGCCCAGGCCCTAGAGTAGCCTTGATCGACAGTACCTGCCCTGCTACCTTCCTATTGGTGGCCTCACTGGCTTGAATATTTCCTCCCACACTCAGCCCACTGTGGCCACAGGACCTTTGCGTCCGTCCCCCTGTGAGAACACTCTCCTAACATATTGCATGGTCCACTCCTCACTCCCTTCAGTCTCTACCCAAATGTCACCCTGCGGTGAGCATCCTATTCAAACATAGGCCTCCCCCCCACCCCCACTCTCTTTCCTCCCCTCCGTACTCATTAGGTCCATTGGGCACACTCTATATTTACTCATTTGTTTATTGCCTGTCTCCCCCATCAGAATGTTAATCCCAGGGCGCCTGGGGGGCTCAGTCAGCTAAGCCTCCGACTTCAGCTCAGGTCATGATCTCACAGGTCGTGGGTTCGAGCCCCGCATCAGGCTCTGTGCTGACAGCTCAGAGCCTGGAGCCTGCTTCCGATTCTGTGTCTCCCTCTCTCTCTGACCATCCCCCACTCACAGTCTGTGTCTCTCTCTCTCACAAAAATAAATAAATGTTAAAAAAAAAAAAAAGAATGTTAGTCCCATGAAGGCAGGCAGTTCTGCCTATACTGGTCACTGCTGTACCCTCAGCTCTCGCCCCACTCCATACTCAATGCAGAGGCCAACACGGGGCTCGATCCCACAAACCGCGAGATCATGACTTGAGCCAAAACCGAGAGTCGAACGCTTAACCGCCTGAGCCAGCCAGGCGCCCC
>NC_043709.1:132302219-132312450 GCF_006229205.1 Suricata suricatta | reverse complement strand
TAAAGAAGGGAGTCGGTTCGCACCCGCTTGCCCACGACTCGTGTTTGCTGCAGATGCATCATTTCCCAGATATAAACGGAGAACAAAAAGCGGAACCCACTTCAAGCTGAAATCATGTTTCTGGTGAATCCCGGGTTATGCAAAAGCTTTTTTATTTGAATGAAGCAAAAGGCCATGGTGTGGCTGCCGCTGCCATAAGGAAATTAAATTCTTAAGCACATACAGCTTCAGCACTAAACAGCGTGGCAGTGAAATCGCAGCCCGAGCTGCAGAGGCAGCCGCCGTGCGGAGCAGCGACGCGGCCCTGGTGTGTCTGTGGCCGCCCTCCTTTCTGTGGCTTCTGTGAGCAAGACCCCAACGGTTCGTGACACCTCAGGCGTGTCATTCGTGGGCACACCACGGACAGGAGCTTCTGCACCGGCGGTGTTCAGTCTAAAAGGAACAGCTGTCAGCGGCCAAGTGGGCCCGTACAGGAGAAGAAGTGAATCCGCGGGGCAGTCACGTCAGGGAACGTTCGTGTGGACGAGCCACACTCTCCGATGGACGCCTGTATCCCGCACTGTCATGACCGTTCAAAAACTTGGAAAACATTAGGTGCAGTAAAATGCTTCAATGTTTTTAATGTTTAATTTTTTGAGACAGAGAGAGCAAGAGCAAACTGGGAAGGAGCAGAGAGAGAGGGACAGAGAATGCCACGCGGGCTCCACACTGTCCGTGCGGAACCCAGTTCAGGGCTCAATCCCACGAACCGTGAGATTGTGACCTGAGCCAAAATCAAGAGTCGGATGCTTAACTGACAGCCACCCAGGTGGCCCATAAAATGTTTTTTTATAAGACACTTGAAACTAAACAATATGCTTTTAAACAATACATAACAAAACAGTATTTCTTCTTTAATTATTTTTATATGTTTCTTTATTGAGAGAGAGAGAGAGACAGAGATAGAGCACGAGTGGGGGTGGGCAGAGAGAGAGGGAGGCACAGAAATCAAAGCAGGCTCCAGGCTCTGAGCTGTCAGCACAGACGGCTCGAACTGAACTGCAGGGTCATGACCTGAGCCAAAGCCAGACGCTTAACCAACTGAGCTAGCCAGGTGCCCCCAAAACATATTTCTTTTGCAAAATTCAGGATAATGGCTGCTTCTGTCTGGAGGGAGACAGGAGCAGGGGTGGGGAAACATGTATGGAGTGAGAAGCTCAGACGGCGATCAGCCGGTGGGTTTCGGCTGGTCTGCGCCACTTAAACCGTCTAAGGGGGCCGTTCAGGGATCAGCGAGGAGCGCATGAGATGGTCCAAGGATTCTGAACCCAAACCTCTGTGCCTGGGGCCCCAAAACCAAGAAAGAACGAAGAAGAAATTTTCCTCCTACTTGCTAAGGAGATCAGCACTTTCCAGAGCTGTGTTTTCATGGCTCATGAAATAGTTGTAAGGCAAGCAGAGCGCCTTTGTGCCGCAGTCGTGATTTTCCAAACTGGACTCGCGGTAAGAGTGTAGTGAATCAATGGGGCGCCTGGGGGCTTGGTTGGTTAAGCGTTTGACTTTGGCTCAGGTCATGATCTCTTGGTCCATGAGTTCGAGTCCTGCGTCGGTCTCTGTGCTGACAGCTCAGAGCCTGGAGCTGCTTCAGATTCTGTGTCTCCCTCTCCTGCTTGCGCTCTGTCTCAATAATAAACATTAAAAAAAAAATTAAAAAAGAAGAGTGTGGTATATCTAAGCCTGAATGTGGTGCTTTATGAAAATAGAACATAAAATTGTATTGTTAAATTTTAATTGTTCATTTCTATTACTACTAATGATATTTAATTTTTTTACGTTTACTTATTTTGAGAGAGACAGAGACAGAGTATGAGGGAGGGGCAGAGAGAGTGCAGTGTGGAGACTGATGCAGGGCTCGAACCCACAAAGCCATGGGGCGACCTGAGGCCAAACCAAGAGCTGGATGCTTCACCCACTGAGCCACCCAGGTGCCCCTATATTTAAATTTCAACAGGGAAGTGAAATTATTTAGAGTCCATTTCAAGTAGTAGGTACTTAAAAATTTTTTTAAATGTTTTTTATTTATTTTTGAGAGATGCAGAGAGAGAGCACAAGTAGGGGAGAGTCAGAGAGAGAGGGAGACACAGAATCCGAAGCAGGCTCCAGGCTCTGAGCTGTCAGCACAGAGCCCGACTCGGGGCTCGAACCCATGAACTGTGAGATCATGACCTGAGCTGAAGCTGGAAGCTTAACTGACTGAGCCACCCTGGTGCCCTTCAAGTAGTAGGTACTTTTAAGGATTAGGTCCTTAAAGGTAGGGACCCAGATGAGAGAGACAGAGAGAGAAAGAAAGAGAGGATGGTACAATAAACAGAGTACATGATCCTGGACTAGAGCCTGGTCGTTACCATGGCATTTGGCCAAATGCACTTGGAGTCGTATTGTGTTTGAGTTAATTTCCTGCTTTTAATGGTCACATTGTAGTTAGGCGTGTAGGAAAACAACTTTGCTTTTAGGTGATACACTTTGGAGTATTAAGAAAAAATGGGGTAAATTTTTCATGGTTCAGAAAAAATACACATGATTTTTTTTAATTTAAAAAATATTGCATAGGTACTATTATGCATATATAAAATATGTATTTTAAAAAGGTAATAGCATAGAGAATGATACAGCAGATGTGGCAAAATATTAACCGTTGGTGAGTCCAGGTGAAGGACGTGGAAATTCTTTGTGCCGTTGACATTTTCCTGTAAAGTCGAAATTATGTCAGAAGGAGAAGTTAAAACAGAAATGAGAGATGCTTGGTCACCTCTCCAGCCACACTGCTTGAGCCTGTCCCCTTCCCCCATCCTCCCGTCCTTCGGTGTGGCCTGGGGCCATGTTCACCCTGCCTGGAATATTCGTTCCTCAGCGCTTTTCGTGACCCTTCCTGCAAAGCATCAGCCGATTCTCGCCTCTTCCCGGAAGCCTTCCCTGACCACTCTTCTGAGAGCCCTCCGCCCCTCCCATCACCATTTCTCGGCTTTTCTCAGCCCCTGTTTCTGAGCGTAGAGGCACCGGGCAGGTTTTATACAGATTCCTCAGCTGTATGGCCCAGCAGTCGGACCCCTAGGTGTAAACCCAAGAGAAACGAAAACATGTGCACACAGAAAAATACACGTGAGCTGTCAGAGAGGGGCCACCAATGATGGACCCCCCCTCACCGTGCACTGCAGTCGGCACGAAGATGGAATCGTGTGACTACAAAGCAGAGGAGTCTTGAAAAACATGCTAGGTGAGAATGCTATCCACAGAAGATTGTATGGTTTCATTTGTATTTTATGTCCAAAAAGGCAAATCTGTAGACATAAGGAGTAGTAGATCACGGCTGCCTACAGGTTAGAGGAGGAGGGAAATGAGGGTTCCTTCTGGGTAATAGGATGCTCCTGAAACCGCGGTGTTCACACGAGTTTGTGAATATAGAAAATGTGCGGGATTGCGTAGCTTTATTTTTAATTTTTTTATTAAAAATTTTTTTAATGTTTATTTTTGAGAGAGAGACAGAGCATGAGCAGGGGAGGGGCAGAGAGAGAGAAGGAGACACAGAATCTGAAGCAGGCTCCAGGCTCTGAGCTGTCAGCAGAGAGCCTGACATGGGGCTCGAACTCACGAGCCGTGAGATCATGACCTGAGCTGAAATCCGACGCTCAACCGAATGAGCCCCGCAGGTGCCCCTGGATCACGTAGTTTTAAATGGGTGACTTCTATCTCAGTAAAACTGTTCCCACAAACAAACCAACAAAAAGAACTCCTCGTCCTCCATGGAAGCTCCTTTCTCAGCCTTCGAGAAGCAACCTCGGTCCCCATTTCGGGATAAGAGAAAGGTGCCACGACTTTACGCACTTGGTCGAGGTGGCTGGAGGACCGGGGCCGTGGCTCAGGCTGGGTCCTGGGTCCCCGGCTGCCTCATCTGCCTGGTGCATCACGTCCTTGTCTTTCCCGGGCCGTGAGGACGTGGCTCCGGGCCTGAGCAGCGCCTTGAAGCAGCACGGGGCCCTGGGAGAGTGCCAGAGCCGTACTGGGCCGAGACCCCGTTGTCTTGTCCTGCGATGGCTCCTCTTGTCCTGTGACTCCCGGTGGGTCGCCTCACCTCTCTGGACCTCACTCTCCCGTCTGTAAAGTCCAGGCATCAGCGGGGCGATCTCGTCCGGCTCTGCTGTGCTCCGGTTCTCGGCGCTCTCCTTCACGTGCCGTACTGTGACCGTGGGTCTGTATCAGCCACGTTTGAGCTGTAGCCCCGCGTGGGCGTCGTAATGATTCTGACGCAGTGATTTTAGTCATCCCAGTGGGTATCACGGAGGCCTGAAAAAACGAACTTTAATCCGTAGTCCTTCTTTATCCCCTCCACGAAACGTGTGTCAGACTGGACTCTGGAAGAGCGCACGGAGCCAACCTGAACACATCAGGACAAGCCGGTCCCCGACTGTAAAATGGCACATCTCTGTCATACTCCGGGGTCAGTGAACCTTTTGTCCGTAGCGAGTCCAGGAAAAGGGCTCACAGCATGACCAACGTCACTTTGTTGTTGCTGCCGTTACTGGCTTACGTTTTATGTCTCTTTAAAGCTGAGGTGTCACTATATATAAGTGTGCAAACTTCAGTTGGCTTTTACACAGACGCGCACACCGTGAAGCCGGAGAGCGTCTGCAGCGCCCCCAGGGGGCTCACAGAGCTCAGTGTCTTTTGACTTCTCTCATTGTAAGTAAGTCTGCTCGTTCTTGACGTTCACCCAGAAGGAATTCGACGTTATCGGACCCTTGTCAGTGTGACTTCTTTCCCCCAACATCCTGACTAGAGTTTTTCTGTGTTGTGTGTAGAAATCCTTAGTTCATCTTCACTGCCATGTCGTATTCTATTGTGTGACTAGACTAGGGTTTGCCCCTTCCATTGTTATTTATTTATTTGTATTTTATTTTATTAAAAATGTTTAATGTTTATTTTTGAAAGAGAGAGGGAGAGAGGGGCGGGGAGGGGCAGAGTGAGGGAGACACAGAATCCAAAGCAGGTTCCAGGCTCCGAGCTGTCAGCACAGAGCCCGACGTGGGGCTCAAACCCACAAACTGTGAGATCATGACCTGAGCCGGAAGTCAGATGCTTAACTGACTGAGCCACTCAGGCATCCCATTGTTTTTTTTCCTTAATTAATAATTTTTTTAATTAAAAAATCTAATTGCAGTATAATCCCCATATGGTGTTACATTATTTTCAGGTACACAGGATACTGATTTAACAAGTCCATACATGACTCATCGTGTCCCTTCTGTTGTGGTTGGATGTTCGGGTTGTTTCAGGTTTGGGGTCATTATGTTCAGGGCCACCACGAACATTCTGTTTGTGCCTCTCTTTTGGTTGGTAAAACATCTACTTCTGTGTCTTGCCGGGTCAGAGTGGAGGCATTAAGTTCAGCTCCTAAATCCCTTGGCCTGGGTGATTTTCCCCTCTCTAATTTAGAGACTGGGTTATCTATCTGATCTAGAGGAAAGGTACTGTCTTCCTCAGGAAAAATCTACTTTCTCAAGACTTTTTCCCGTCACATCTTCCGTACTGTGTCTTCGCCCTGAAAACATTGTTTTCCTATTGTTTTTTTTAATGCTTATTTACTTATTTTGCGAGAGAGAGAGACAGAGCACGAGTGGGGCAGGGGCAGAGAGAGGGGGAGTGAAGGAGCAGAGGGGAGGGGCAGAGGGAAAGAGAGAGACTCCGAGCAGGCTGTGGGTGCAGACCCGATGCGGGGCTCCATCCCACAGACCGTGACATCATGACCTCAGCCAAAACCAAGAGTCGGATGCCTAACAGACTGGCCATCCAGGCGCTCTTCCAGTTCTTCATATTAACAGTGTCACGGCCTGGCCTGCTTTTCCTGGGGCGCGCCCCCGCCTCTCCCAGCCCCGCCCTTTCTCGACAGCACCCCCTTTTGTGTGTTTGTGCCCCATCTTTAAGCCACTGCCCGCCTTCGAGCTCACAGCCTCAGAGCTGCAGGGAGTCGTGGTTTTGTGCTTTGTGCTTTGTGCTCATCCCGTCTCCCCAAACTTGACCGCAGACTCCTGGGCAGTGCTCCCCCCGTCCAGCCGAGGGGCCGGTAGATGACCGGAAACTGTGTGTTGGGGTAATTCGTTTATGGGAACGTTCATGCTCTGCTGCACCTAAGATTCCCTGAGTTGAGATTCTTGACCTCTCGTTCATGATTAACATTTCAAAGTGCATTAGAATCTTGTTCTACTTCTTACAGCCATCGATTGCATGCAAGGTGTGGCGAGGGGGGCTGAGGGAGGGAGCAGCAGAGGCCTGGAAGGCACGCAGCTTTCCCAGAGTGCTTTGCAGCAGACTGGTTCGCGGAACTCCGTCTTTACGTCTTCCTGTGCCCTTGAACCTGTAACATCGTCCAGGTGGCTTATTTTGGAGTGTTTCATTTCATCATATTCTCCATCGCACCTTTCCTTCCTCCCTTACCCCCTCCCCCCAGACCCGCCCCCAACAAGTCACACACTGCGTTTTCAGAGGGAGATCCTTTGGGTTCCACGCCGCTTTCTCCACGTGGCTTCGGTCGTGTCCTAAGTCATCCCAGCTGGGAATGCACTCCGTCCCAATGACCTAGGGTGTCAGGTGGATGTTGAAAATGAAACAGAGCCTCGGAAAGGGTGGCCCTGCGCTCTGCAAGGTAGCAAAGATCCACGGTGTAGGGGGGTCTCCCCCAGAAGGTGCGAGAAGGGTGCAGACGTCTGTTGGACGAATGGACAGGACAGGCTCTGCCGGCCTAATGTGACAGAAGGAGACGCTCTCTGTTTAAGCAGCAGCCCGAGATGCATCACGGCAGAACGGCCAACGGGAGCCGAGATTTCAGGAGACCCCCCTGACCCACTTAGCCTCCTAATAACCCGTGTCCACGGTGTTCTTTGTTTCGAAACAGAATTCGCAGAATCTGCCCTCCTCGTACAGTCGGTTGCTAACGCGCCCCCTCCCTGAGCCACCTGACTCGCCCGGGCATCGTGTGTGTTTGCACATCCGCCTCGGAGACGGATGGGCCACCCAGCTCCGGAGGCGTGGCTTGTAAATAGGTGAGAAGGATCTCTGCCCTGAGCACGGGATAGAACACCTGCGCTTAGTGACTCACTTGCCACAGACTCGTCCCTTTAATTTCATATGTATTTCATTTGTGTTTCTACACAAACATACCAAGTTCGACTTGTACGTGTTTGATGACTCAGAAATAGGGTTTTCTGGTCCGTTGGGCATTGATTTCGTGTTAGGAAAGTCAAGGTGTGTGAAGGCAAGGGACTGTTGGCCTGGGGAAGTTTTCATTTCTGTCTCTTTCTGCTTTAAATAATGCCCAGCCTTCCAAAAAGTTGTAAGAATGGCATAGAGAACAACCCGCTGTTGCATTTTACCATCCTCACTCCGCAGTTGATTTTGTTGATGTCCAACAGCCAGCCGCAGACATCCTCACACCCCTGAGTGGCACGTTCTCCCCCAGAACAGGAGCCTTCCCTTCAGTTTTCACAGTATGCTTATCAGCCAAGTTGGAAACTCAACACTGACTCAAGACTTACTAGTGGCTGGTCCCTGTGTGAATTACCTTGGTAGAATCTTTTATAGATCTTTTTCTTCTTGTATTTCAGATCCAATCACAGGTCACACATTTATCTAGAAGTCTCTTTTTAGGTAGAAGAGTTCTGCAGCCTTATTTATAGTGTTATTTTAATCATACTGATATTGGGGACGATCCTGACCACGTCTTTTGCAGGAGGCCACTCAATCTGGAATTGCCCAATTGTTTCCTTCTTAGATTGAAGTTTAACATTTTTGGCAAGAACACTGCATACATGATGGACGTCCTTCTTACTGGCTTTGCATCAACAGACTTAAGTGTCAGCTTGTCCCTTTAATAGTGGTGTTCAGTAACTTTGGTCATTTGTTTGGTTCACTTATAAAGATAACTTTCCTCCCTTTGCAATTAAAAATGCATCTGTGTGGGGGACCCTTGGGGGGCTCAGTTGGTTAAAGTGTCTGACTTTTGATCTCAGCTTAGGTCACGGTCTCATGGTTCGTGGGATGGAGCCCCGCGTCGGGCTCCTTGCTCACAGGCTGAAGCCTGCTAGAGATTTTCTCTCTACCCCTCTCTCTCTGTCCCTCCCTCCCTCAAAAAAATTTAAACATTTAAGAAATGTATCTGGGGGCGCCTGGGTGGCTCAGTCGGTTGAGCATTTGGCTTCAGCTTAGGTCATGATCTATGGATCATGGGTTCAAGGCCCGCCTCAAGCTCTGTGCTGACAGCTAGCTGAGAGCCTGGAGCCGGGCTTCAGATTCTGTCTCCTTCTCTCTCTGACCCTCCCCTGCTCACTCTGTCTCTCTCTCTCAAAAATAAATAAAACATTAAAAAAATATAAAACCAGAAAATGTATCCATAAGGATCCTTTGGGATGACTCACAAAGTGCGAGTAAAGTGCTCTTGTCCCCAGGAATCTTGTATGCAGCGGTTTTAGTGGGTTGATGATTCTTGACTGGAACTTATTGTCATGGCCAAAAATGAAAATGTACATTTCCACCATCCTTTCAACTTTCATTGGTTGGCATTGTTTTGTAAGGAAGAGCTTTCCTGCCCACCCTCCCCTTGAACATAGTTTTCATTTATTATTCATAGTAGTAATATTACAGTCTAGATTCAGGACTTAAAAAAAATTATCACACGTGTTATAATCAACCCATTCCTGACATTACTCACTTTGATGCTCAAATTGTCCCAAATTGGGATGCGAGCCCTTTCACGCTGGTGGTTGTGCCCTTTTGACACCATTAGTTCCTAAGATCTTTCTCTTATTCCGGCACAACCAGAGGTCCCAAGCCTAGCCGGGGAGCCCTGGTTCCGTTCGGTGGAGAACGACCGTCGGAAGCCGAGGTCTGGGCAGTCGTTACCAGGGCATCATCGTTTCTAGGGCCCTTCCAATGGACAGAGCTAGGAAACATGCTTTTGAAGATCACAAATTCATATTGCTCTTACTCCAGTCCAATACCAGAAAGTTCTCCCTCTTTCCCCCATTCTGTATTTTGCATCTTTCATTCGCTTTTTATATTTTCCGCAGGAATTTTAAAAAAGTCTTGAATCTCCTTTACTCCTGGTCTTACTATGAAACTAAAACTCCACGTAATTGATGTCTATTTCCCTGTAAGTGATGACATTCAGTAGATCATAAATTCAGCGCAGAGGTGAAGGTGCAGACTCTCCTGTCTCTCTCTCTCAAAAATAAAAATAAATGTTAAAAAAAATTATCTCCTGACTCTAAAAAATATCTGCACAGATAGGAGCATCTGGAGGGAAACGCAAGCAGGAATAGGTTATGTTTTTTCCATAGTTTCCAGTCCTTTCACCATGAACGTATGTTACTTTTAAAATAACAAGATGGGAATATTTTAAGGCAAAAGAAACCTACATAGGTTGGACATCAACACTTTGGTCCTACATATTGTAGGAAAGGAAAACTTATCTTCGGTTCACCCATTCAGATTCTTGGCCGAGACTCCCTCCGCCCCCGTAAAAAAATAAGCAGGAGGAAAACCCAGCAAGTTTTCATTATGTATGTGCGCCCGATCACTGGCGCCACGATGACACCAGACTCAAAAGACCGCCAGGGGTTGAGGCTCCTGGACCATTCCGAGCTAAGGACAGGGAGAAGGGTGGGGGGCTTCAGAGGCAAGTAAGAATACTCATCGGATGTTAGAGGAGGAAACTCCCGGTAAACAGGCTGCCCCGCCACCCGCAGAAGTCAGGTGGAGGGACCGTGGGCGTGGCCGCGTTCCTGGCGCGGCGCCGTCTCCCTGTCAATTCCCCCCACAAAAGGGTCCCTTATACTGTTTGCAGGCTCCTCCTGTGTCTGCGCTTTCTCAAAAAACGGCGCAAAAACCATCCTATGCCAGAGGCATACTTTGGAGTGGCACATTCTGGTCCCGTGCCATGACCTCCTAGGAGCCAGGCACCGTGGGCACGGAGACGGCCGAGGAGGATGGCAGGCAGAGGGCCGCGCTCCGGAGGGACCCCTTTCCCAGCATGAAGGTCGAGGAGGAGCCCCGGCGTGCCCCCGGCGGCGCGGTTTCCAGGGCGGGGCCCCCGCCCGCGCCGGTTCTCGGTCCGATCAGGAAAGCGCTGTCGGGCGGGAGCCGCCTGCAGGCTGGGGGCGCCACAGAGCCGGGCGGCTCTCTTGCGGCGCCCGGCCCCGCACAG
>NC_043709.1:132298629-132302119 GCF_006229205.1 Suricata suricatta | reverse complement strand
GCCGCTCGCGCCGGCACGTGGGCGCGGCGTGCACCCCGCGCAGCCGCGCGTCTCGTGGACGCCCGGCGCCTCCCTGCCCCGTGGTCTGGTTTCGTGTTGCCGGCCGGGGTTCCCCCCCATCAGGTCTGGGAGCGGCGGCGTGCAGCCAGGACGCCGCGGGGAAATGAGCCTGCAGGTGGCCGGCCGGATCCTGGAGCGTGCTGCCAAGGGGGAAGGGCACACAGGGACGCGTTCAAAGGAAGTCCCAAGGCGGGAGATTGCAAAAGAGCATGCAGTGTTTTTCTCTTTGGGGAGTACATAGCTCCAAGTATCCGATGCTGCTTTCTCCCCTACTCGGCACCGTGGACGCGGTGTTCTGTGCAACCTCTGTAAACAGCTGGCACAGGTGCTGTGGGGTGACGCCCTACCAAGGGTCGGGGGCCACAGTGGTCCTGGGACAGCGCAGACACCTCTTGGGTACAAGCTGTCTCAGGCCCTGGTTTGGGGCCCAGGCTCAGACCACGAGCTGGGGACACCCCTCCCCCTCCTCCCACTGGTCCAGGCTCCACGGCCTTGAATGGATTGGGACCTTGGTTGCAATGGACTCTTTCTTAGGAGAGCTTGGGGTGCACTTGCCGAGTGAGCTGGTGAAGGGGCTGGCAGCCAAGTCCTAGGCTGGGGAGGTTTAGCTCAGACCAGGCAGGCCCCGAGGGCCTTTGAGCTTGTCTGCAAGTGTTTTTGAAAGTCTCATGTGATCAGATTTGACTGGTCTCGTGCTGCCCTAGGGGACAGAACAGAGCTGTTTACAGGAGGCGAATTTCAGGTCAGTTAGAAGGAGAGGGTGAATGTTTGTTGGGTTCTCTCCCTGGGAACCAGGAATAGCTAGGTGTTTACATGTATCAGTAAGAAACTAGGGGAGCTAATGCCAGGACTCCCGAGTCTCTCTCTGCCTTTCGTGTGCGTTTGTTTTGATGGAACGGGTTACTTTCGGAGCGGTACCAAAGGGTTTCTGCATCGCTGGAACCCATCGGACTGGAGGATTTGTTCAGCTGTGTTTAGCCGCGTCACCGATTCTCTCCTTGGGCTGAAGAGGGAGGTGGCCCTGGGCCAAACGAGGAAGCCAGAGGACGGGGCGCCTGTCTCCCAGCAAGTGAAATTTCCCAGCAGGGCACACCTCTGACCCACGGTCCCTGGGAGTGCTCTCCACCTGGTTAAGGCAGTAGTCTTGCCTTTGAGTTGAACAATGTGATCGCAGTATCCAACAGTCATCAACATCCGTCCTGCCTCGTAGCCCTTCCTTTTCTCTTTTCTTTTTCTTTATGTTTTTTTTTTAAATTTATTTTTGAGAGACAGAGACACAGTGCGAGCAGGGGAGGGTCAGAGAGAAAGAGACACAGAATCTGAAACAGGGCTCCAGGCTCTGAGTGAGCTGTGAGCACAGAGTCCAACGGGAGGCTTGAACCCACGAACCGTGAGACCAAGACCTGAGCTGAAGTTGGACCCTCAACCGACTGAGCCACCCAGGTGCCCCAGCCCTTCCTTTTTTCAAATCTGATGCCCCTCCCCCTTGCCCAGCCCCTCTGCCTAGGCCAGACTAAGAGTGGCATCAGCACTGAGGAGCAGAGGAGTGAGCTGGGCTCATTTCAGCCCCATAGGCAGCATGAGACACGGTGTCCGGAAGTCAGGCGGGAAGGACCCGGGCTGCTCTGATTTGCTGCTCGGTGGCCTTTGGTATGTGAGAGTGCTGACCTGGAGCCTGCAGAGCAGATGCATACAGGAGAGAACCTTCTCCGAGGTTCTGGAGTCGCATGGTGAATCAGTATCTTCGCAAGATCTCTTTAGGAATCTCCTTTTGCCTCTATTACGGGTATTGAATTGTCCAAAACAAAACCCGCAACAGCATCCTTGGAAGGAAGGTGGGAGTATGACGTGGGCATAAAGAGGCAGTATCTGGTTCTTCTTGGCTCTCCAGCAGACCGGGTTCCAGTTTCTGATCAAAACCCAGCCAGAAAATACCAAACGGACCCGTCTTCACCTGGAGGAATTTGCTGGAGGCAGAGTTGGTCTCCTCTCTGCCCTGGACAGAATTTGCAGAGTTCTAGAAGGTGTGTACCTCCCTTCTGGTAAGTCTCTGGTTACTCCTTCCTGATCCCCTGGGTCTTGTGTGTGTCCTCTCCCTCCGGGGCGTTCGGGCCATGGAGGTCCCCGGGTAGCCCGCCCAGCGCAGCGGAGCAGTGCTTACGTGTAAGATTGAAACCTAAGCGGTGATGCAGACAAGGTGAAACATTTCCGTCTGCCTGCAAGTCCTCTCCTGCGTGCTCCCCTCTCAGAGCCTGCGATAAACATGATTCTTGAAGGGATCGTGGCTCAGTTTGCATTTTAACTCAAGGAGGTGGCATCCTAACGGTGGGCTCTAAGGCTTAAACTTAGGGAGAGGGTAGGAGCGAAAGTTCAGATGCATTGTTCTTTCCGGGCCTTGGGCCTTTCGTTGTCCCCACCCCAACGTCCTCCGCCCCCACACCCCGTGGAACCCTCCAGGCTCATGCGGCGGCAGGGAGGGAGAGGGAGAGTGAGAAGTCGTGCCTGGGCACTGAAAGTCAGACTTCTGGGCCCAGACGCCAGCTCCACCAGGTAGGAGCTGTGTGACCTTGGAGAAGTGCCTTCCCCTCTCTGTGCCTCAGTCTCCTTACCTGTTGGCGGAGCGGGGAGGTTGTGAGGATTAGGCCCAAGAGCTCCAGACATGCCTGGTGTACACTGGGTGCTCCAGGTGCCGTGGCTGTTTGCTCCTGACCCGACGGCGCCCTCAGGCCTGCAATGACCGCTCTGTGTTTGCCGTTAGCACCTGCTGCTGTGTGAGCTTAAGGGGCCTGCAAGATTCCAGGATGGGTGGTCGGCACAGCAGGGCTCCTGCCGAAGAGCTAACTGGTCCTCAGACCAGGCCGCCTGCAGGGCCCTGACTCCCCCCAGGGCAGCCCCGCCCACAGTGCTCCTGCACCCTGCACCCCCCTTCCTGCCCCTGACTTCTCCACCAGGGTGGCCCCGCTCTTCTGCTCGGGCCACGAGGTAGCTGGGTGGGTGGCTCACGTGCCTGGGGAGCAGAACTGTTCCCCTCCTTTCTCACTCTCCTGCCTGTGGGATTGTGATGGGGTCTCTGGTGGCCACAGGCAGCCGGATCTGAAATGCAGAGAACATGGAGGAAGAGGGTGGCTCCAAAGTGGGCGGAGTCACTGCAGGTGACAAGAGGGGTCAGGTGACAAGAGGGGTCGAGGCTGGAGCAGACCCCTCATTTTTTCCTGCGGCTTTTGATGGTGTTGATCTTGCGCCTTAGGCTGCTTGGAGGTGAACTTGCCCCTGCCACCTGGGGGCGCGGGGTCGCCTGAGGGACAGGGAGAAAGGGGATTGTTTGCTGTAGCCTGGATGAAAGCTTCCAAGTGTGTGGAGTTTGTGAAAATGCTTGTGAACGGTTTGGTGCCCCCTGCATGTTACGCTGGTGCTGGGAGTCGGGGGGGGG
>NC_043709.1:132281620-132298529 GCF_006229205.1 Suricata suricatta | reverse complement strand
CCTCTGGCTCCCCAGTGAGGAGACCATGGTTTTGGTTTCCGGCAGAAGAATCATGTTCACAGAGCTCCGGAAATAACGCTGCTCCCAGGACAGAGGTGGCCGCATGCCTACAAGCAATTTAAAGACCTCTGTAGCTCTTGACTGTCACCCTGTCTGGAGGGAGTTCTTGGATGGTTTGGTCATGCAGACATGAGGAAGAGTACGGTTTGAACATGAAGGACGAAACCCACCTCCCAGGCTCCGTCCCGCCCCCCTCCCCCCTCTCCTGTACCTCTTCTTTCTTACTCTTCCAACAAATGAAAGGCAGGAGATCTCCATGTAAGTGGGCCTAGAAACTTTCAGCCACAGAAATTCCTGGGGCTGTTGAGGCTGCCAAACGGGAAGATTTAGAACAGAAGTGGGTTGTGGGGGCACCGTGAAACAAGGAGTGGAAGGAGGTGGCGGTCCTGAAGCCGGTGGGTGGGACATGGAGGAGTAAGAACTTTCCGACCAGAACAGTACCCGTCCCGGGGATCCAGGAGTCAGGACACGCGGGTCACACGTCACGTCCTTCTGTGGCCCCCCAAAGAGTACTTTGGGTGCAGGAAGAAATGATCACACTTCCCCTGTTTATTCTAGTGCATCCTTTTAAATGTATAATTTTTGCTTCAGTTTTACGATCCCTACAGTAAAACAGCACAGCAGCACGTGTATATAACTTACGACTAAAAACTGCCCTTTTGGAAACTAATAGCTTGTGGCCAAAGTTTGGATGCTGCCGCCCAAAGAAAGGATGGCGAGCAGGGGACCAGCCTGGCTTCTCAGACTTGGGCGGCAGGATGCGCGGTGGTGTTATTAACACGCAGACTCGGATTCCCTAGTTGTGGGCTGGAGGTCGGAGCCGACCCAGAAGGAGCGAGACGGGGCTTTTCCTCTTTGCCGCAGTCTCGCACGTGGCGCCGCAGACGTGGAGGGAAACCCGGAGGCCCCGGGGGGTCGGGAGCAGATGCTCTGGGTTTCCCTCTCCCGGAACGCGGGCGCCTTACTCTTGGTGCCGCGAGGAAGTCCAGATGGTGTCTGGAGCTCACTTCACCGAGAGGGAAGGTGCCGGGTGCGGTGCAGAGAAGCTGATGTGTGTAAAGGGTGAACAGGTGCGCCCACCGCGGAGGCGGCTCTTCCGTCCCCGGCGCGTGTCAGTGCCTTCCTTCACTCTCCTTGTCGTCATTCGTGGCGCTGGTGACAGGTCGTAGGGCGCCTGCTGCTTCTAACGTTAGCCAGCATTTGCCAAGGTCACATCGACACCGCTTCTTGAACGTGGCCGCTCTTCTGTCACCCCCTTGCAGGCGAGGAAACGGAGGCCCTGAGAGGTCAAGTCACAGACCTCAGATCGCAGGGCTTGTAAGCGTAGAACAGGGCACATCCCGCCCACTGCGTGCCCGGCGTTCTCTCTGCTTAGACCCAGTCTGCCTGTGTCCTGGGAGCTGGGGGGCGGCCCAGAGGCTTGCGGTTTTGAGGACCTGAGTTCTTGTTTGCTCACTCATCAAGCAATGCTGTGTGTCTGGTACCACGCATTCAGGATTGAGGGATGAGCAAAACAGTCGGTGGCCTTAAGGAGGGAGATGGAGAAGCAAAGACGCAGTTACCAGACTGTTGAGTGCTGTCCGAGATCAGGTCACTGGGCTGTGGGAGGGTCCCCGTGCCCATGGGAGGGGCGGCACAGAAGGTTGACTCAGGTGTCAGAAGTGTCTCTGAGGGGTGACGGGTAGCAAGAAAAAGAGGGGGAAGATGCTGCCAGCAGGAAATCGGGAAGCTGCCACCAGGGAGTTTCCCTCAATCCAACCCAAATAGAGATGACGGTAATTAATACGTTTGAAACTTAATAAAGATAATCCTCACGGCATGCTCATTAGTTGCCGTGTCTTCTCGCCAGACCAGCTGGTGTAATCATTATGAAGCGTCCTTCTTGAACCCCACAAATATTCTGGTTTTGAAATGGACTTTGCTACGGATAGAGCTACTCCCTTTTTTGTTGATGAGCGTTTGCGTGGTGGGCTTAACTTTTAACCATCCACGTCTTTATGGATTTCTTAGAGTTGGGCTTGCCTTTTCTTTTTATCCAGTGTGATTGTGTCTTCGGCCAGTGTTCAGACCATTTATCGTTTAACTGGCTTCAAGCACAAGAGCCACAGGGGAGCGGATGGGAGGTGAGAAGGGCTGTCCTGAGCCCAGAAGTGGGTTTGGCCCCGGGGTCCGCCGCCTCCTGGGCGAGGAAGCTCAGGTTCGGAGCGCGCGTTTGGGAAAGCAGAGGCTCGCACCTGAGGCCCGGTCAGCGGCCCGCCTTGGGGGACATCCGGCTTCCCCCCTCGAATCCCTTTCTGGGCTGAGGGTGCTCCCTGGCCTCAGGACAGCACCCGGCAGTGGGGAAGAGCTGACTAGTTTGCAGGAGGCTTGCTTATGTGGGGCACACGGACTCCGTGTCGTCGGATGGCACGCTGGGCTGTGGTGTGCGTGCCGCCCAGACACGGCACGGGGAGAGTCCCTTCCGAACAGGTTCTCTGACTCCTTACCTCAAGCCTGCAGTGTGACGGCCGGGGCGACATGACACGTCCTGTAGCAAAAGGGATTGGCCCCTGGGGTGGTAGGGGATGTCCACCTCCATGTCTGCACCAGCCCCAGGGAGGGCCAGTCTCCAGGCGAGCACCCAGAAGCCCCGTGGGTGCACCCTGTCAGGGCCTGTAATCCTGGAGGGCAGCCACTAAGTGCCCAGCTCCCTAACAAGACCAAGTGGCCGGTGGGCCCCTTCTGGGGGATTCCCAGCACCTTAAGTTGGAGCTAATGACCCGGGGACCGAGGACCAGGGACACCTGGGAGGGTAACGGGCTGCCCCTTCCGGGCTGGATTTCCCAGGGCACGGGTGGGGCTCTCAGAGCTGCCCTGGTGGGTGTGGGGAAGCAGGACCGAAATGGCCACCAAGGCCCTGACGACTAGGGGAAGTGCATGTTGGCCCGAGGCCAGGCAACGCAAACGAGGAGGAGCAGAAGTAGGTCTGTCACCTCCACCTGGTGTGCCAGGGCACCTGACAGAGGGCCTCTCGCAGTCCTCATCGTCACCACCAGGTGAGCCTCCTGAAGGCCCGTGTCCTTGTCCTCAGCTGTCACGTGTCACAGTCGTCAGGTCTTCCCGGAGCCCCCACTCACGGTCTGGGCGCTCCCGTGTTCCGGTCTCTGCTGCACGGCCCCCTCCCCCCACCGATGCCCTCCTCTTCTCTCTCGCCGCACCCCCCACTGTAGCCCTCCACCCCCCCCCCGCCCCCATCTCGCGGCAGGACGGAGCCTTAGTCTCGGCGTGTCTGCCCGGTCCTCACGTGTCATCGCTGTCCTCACTGGAGTCTGCGCCCACGTGGACCGGTGGCTTTGGGGAGGTAGGGGTGGGGATCCGTTGTCCTCCAGTGCCCCACCGTCCGTCCCGAGTGCCCAGGCGCTCGCTGAGAAGGCCGCCCGTACTGCTGGCCCATGTGTTCCTGGCCAGCCTGTCCTTTTCCACTCGTGCTGGAGAGGCCTGGACGTGGGGAAGGGGTCCCCCCTGTGCTGGAGAGGATTGGACGTGGGGAAGGGGCCCCCCCTGTGCTGGAGAGGCCTGGATGCGGGGAAGGGGGTCCCCTCTGTGCTGGAGAGGCCTGGAGGCGGGGAAGGGGGTCCCCTGTACTGGAGAGGACCGGACGCGGGAAGGGTGTTCAGTGCTGCGGGTGAGAACACCCACAGCAGATGGCTGCTCGGGAGCCCCCGAGGCAGCAGCATCGCGCATCCAGGAGCCTTCGGCCTGAGGCCCCGGCGGGCTCGGTGCTAGTGGCCACGCGGGATGGGTGGAGTCAGAAAGGAGCAGCGATTTCTGGAGGAATGCTGGGGAACAGCAGAGACCTGCGGGGAGGGGTGTTTGGGGGGAGAAGTGGGTCAGGTGGACAGAATGGACATAGAGGTGAGGGGAGAGAGGACATAGGGGTGAGGGAAGAGAGCTTGCTGGAGAATTCCTGTCTCCCCCTCCCCCCACCCTGGTAGAGCCCTAGAGGAAGCCGGGAGCCGGAGATGGTTTCGGAGCAGGGGAGGAAGAGACACAGCACTGTGGTAGGAGACTCGGTATCCGGGGCAGTGCGCGCTGGCTTGTGGTGGGACAGGCACGGCCTGAGGTCTGCGCCAGGCTCTGTGGTTTCATTGGGCAGAGAAGGCAGCGGGAAATCCCCCAGGACGGGATTGGGTGACTCCTGGGCTGTGGTGACGGGGTGCGCTTGGACCTGCACATTGAATGGAAGGAGGGTCCATGGTTCCCAGGAGGGTCCGTGGTTCCCGGGAGGGTCCCTGGTTACCAGGAGGGTCCATGGTTCCCAGGAGGGTCCCTGGTTACCAGGAGGGTCCTTAGTTACCAGGAGGGTCCATGGTTACCAGGAGGGTCCTTAGTTACCAGGAGGGTCCGTGGTTACCGGGAGGGTCCGTGGTTCCCGGGAGGGTCCCTGGTTACCAGGAGGGTCCATGGTTCCCAGGAGGGTCCCTGGTTACCAGGAGGGTCCTTAGTTACCAGGAAGGTCCATGGTTACCAGGAGGGTCCTTAGTTACCAGGAGGGTCCCTGGTTACCAGGAGGGTCCTTAGTTACCAGGAGGGTCCCTGGTTACCAGGAGGGTCCTTAGTTACCAAGAGGGTCCCTGGTTACCAGGAGGGTCCTTAGTTACCAGGAGGGTCCGTGGTTACCAGGAGGCATCTGTGGTTACCAGGCGGGCCTTACCCCAGCCTGTCCTTTGTCTGCAGACCTCCTGGAGCGTCAGTCTCCCGCTGTGTCAGGTGAGAGGTTTGGATCCCCGTGACTCACTCCGGTCTCGTGTGACGCCTGGGCTCAAAGCACATTTCGGTGTTTCCCAGTAGGACCGAGACTTCCCCCGACCCCTTCCTGCCTGGCTGCGCCATGTCAGTCCAGCACTGGGGCCCTGGGGACGGCCCCAGTGCCCGAGGCAGCCGTCTGGCCCAGACCTCCCGCCCAGTCTTCAGGTGGGTCGGTCCTTGAGTCAGGCTCGCTGACACGGACCTCGGAGCAGGGCTGAGGCCTGGGGGAGCCGGAAGCAAGCATTTCCCTTTGGTTCAGGGCCCCCGGGCTGCGAGCGGCTCCCAAGGCCAGAGCACTGGGGGGGGGGGTGTGAGCCTGCATCTGGTGCTCGTGGGGGGAGCCAGGGGTCCCCTCGGCTGCGTGGATGCAGCCTTCGTGGGTGACGCCCGGGCATGTGGGCCTTGTGTGCCGTGGACCGCTCCTGTTTTGCTTCTTTTCAGCCGAGATGCAGTGGCCAGCCGCCTCCCCGAGCCCAGAGTCACCTCACCCTCGGTTTCCAGGCACAAGGGAAAGGTCTCTTCTTAGTAGGGAGGAGTAGGAAAGGGGCGATGCGTGGCTGACAAATCGTGAAATTTCGTTTCAGTCTTGTTACGTGCCCTCCTCTTTCTTGGCCATTTTGGGCACTTTGTGGATGGAACGCTGGGTGTAACTAACAGTGAAACAGCGCTGTCCTTCACTCCCGCCCTCGCCGCTTCCCGCCTTACAGATCAGCCGGCCCAGAATGACCGCCCGTCCCCGCTGGAGCCGGCACGTGGCCCAGGTATCTGGCTCCAGAGCGCTCGCTCAGGAAAGGGTTCTGTCCCCGTATGGAGAGATCTGTTCTGAGGTTCCGGGCGGTGACCTGGTTCTGGAGCTGAGTGGTTGCTCAGGGGTGTTCATTGTGAGCATTTATCAAACTCTGCATTTTTTTATTACATTTTTTAATGTTTATTTTTGAGAGAGAGGCAGAGCATGCACAGGGGAAGGGCAGATAGAGAGGGAGACACAGAATCCGAAGCAGGCTTCAGGCTCTAAGCTGTCAGCCCAGAGCCCAATGTGGGGCTCGAACTCACAGACCTTGAGACCATGACCTGAGCCGAAGTTGGATGCTTAACTGACTGAGCCACCCAGGCACCCCCCAAACTGTGGGATCTTACATGTAACACTTTGTGTAACACAACTTGGGTGACAGGACGCCTGGGTTCTGGCCGAGCCCCACTACCTTGTGAGCGCATCAAGCAAATAACTTCGATCTGGATCCCCTTTCTACAGATTCGTTGGCTTGGACTGGGTCATGATTTGTGGATCCGTCCTCGTCACAGAGCCTGGGGTCCAAGCATGTGAACCAGAGGGCGTGGGTTGGGATGAGGTCAGGACTGCAGGCAGCCCAGGGGCCGTGGCTGCTGTCCGGCTGGGGCTCCAGGAGCACCCAGACCGCGTGCTCTCCCAGGACTGTGCTTCCCCACCCCTGGGAGGCGGCTTGGGGCCCCGGCAGTCAGCCCACATGGGGCTACTTCAGCGCTCCGTTGTTCTGTGGTGGCCCTTGTGACCCATTTCCTAGCTCTTCAGTAAACTCTGTCAGGGTTGATTGACTCGTTTGGTTTTCCTCCTAGTGGATGGAGAAATTCAGAACCTACTTGGAGACTGAAATGTAGCCATTCACAACTTAGTATGAATTTCCTTTATCAGATTTTCTCCCCTCCCATAATAAGAGTTCAGTAAATCAGAATTCATGGAAGTTTCTGATGCAGGGATGGGGTGGGGATGGTGAGAGGGAGACTGGGTGGTGCGTGCATCATGAACAAGAGGAAGGGAGGAGGAAGGAGACGTAGCTGTGCAGGGGTGTGGTGCACTAGCGGCGGCTTTGAATCCTAATGCCACTGCTGGGAGAAGCAGGGCCTCCCGATTCACAGGTGGGGCCCCTCCCCCACCACCTCCAAGGGCAGCTCTCCACACCAGCCCCCTGCACCCCCTGAGGGTGCGGGGGGCCCTGAGCAGCAGGCTCCTGTGCGGTGGGCTGGGAATGGCAGGGCAGCAAGCCCCCGCTCGGCACCCCAGGCCTTGGCCCCCTGCTTGGCCTGCGCCTCCGCAGGCTGGAAATAGCAGGCCTTGATTGTGCGGCAGTGGAGGAGGGAGGGGGAGGCCTGACCCCTGGACTGTGCCCAAATATGGGTGAGTTTTGTCATGGGGCCAGGTGCAGGGCAGGAGGGTGGAGGGCTGGGGCGCCGCCAGGCGGTGCAGCACCTTCACCGCCTGGGGCGCTGCTCACCACGCCGCAGGGTCCGCCAGAATGGCTGTCCGTCCCAGTGGGCCCGTCCTGTCCACCTCGGGCCTAGGAAGTGGACCTGGGAGGGCAGTGAGTGCGAGTCTGTACCTGCACGTGCACACGCACCCCTGCCCGTCCCTGAGGGCGTATGTGTCCCCGGACACGCACCACTGCCCGTCCCTGAGGGCGTATGTGTCCCCGCACACGCACCCCTGCCTGTCCCTGAGGGCGTATGTGTCCCCGCACATGCACCCCTGCCCGTCCCTGAGGGTGTATGTGTCCCCGCACACACTCCCCTGCCTGTTCCTGAGTGCATGTGTGTCCCCGCTCACCCACCCCTGCCCGTCCCTGAGGGCTTATGTGTACCCACACACGTTCCCTTGCCCGTTCCTGAGTGCATGTGTGTCCCCGCACACACACCCCCCGGCCCATCCCAGTGGCCTCAGCCCCTCAGGCCACGCCTGCTGCACCACCGGGGACCTCCAGTGTATCTCCTGTGTGTGGGGTGGAGGCCTGGGTGGGACAAGGGACCTCTCAGGGGTCTTGTTTATTCCATGAAAGTAGGCGGGGAGGACTCTTCTCTGGAAACTACCAGTGGTTGAGAACCCGAAGACTTTACCCAGCCTCCTCGGAGAAGGCCCGCCGGTCCTCATGCTCGTCAACAAAACACACAGACAAGCTTCAAGGCGGCTCTGCAGCGTGTCGTGAGCGGCGTGGGAAGGCAGGTGCACGCAGAGCAGGGGCGGCTCCCCTGAGGGTCATTGTTCTGGACCTGAACTTGCCGCTTAGACCGCGCTCTAGGATTACTCCAGACTCCACTAGATTCTGTTCGCTGAGTGCTTCCCACGTGTGTGCCCAGTGTTTCCTCAGCACGGTGACAAATATTCGCAGCCAGGTGTCCCGCGTGGCTTCCCTGTTCCCGCAGCACCAGCCCGGAGCTCAGTGCGGGGCCGGCCCTGGGGCGCGGCGAGGTGGCAGCAAGAATCTTTGTCCGCTGGCCCCTGGACTCACTTGAGAAGCTTTTAAGAAATCGCAAAGCCTGAGCCCCACCCAGCAGTTCTGATCTAAGTGGTCCGGCATGGAGTTCGTAGACTCGGTATTTATTATTATTTAATTTCTTGAGAGAGAGGGAGAGAGCGGGGGAGGGGCAGAGAGGGGGCGGGGGGAGAGGATCCCAAGCAGGCTCCATGCTGTCAGCACAGAGCTCGACGCGGTGCTGCATCCCACAGACTGTGAGATCATGACCTGAGCTGATGCCAAGAGGCGGTCGCTTAGCCGACAGAGCCACCCAGGCGCCCCACAGACTCGGTATTTTTAAAACCTTCCGTGGATGATTCTTGCACAGCACAGATGTTGAGAACCAGCAATCTATATCGTGGTTCAGACTAAACGATCAGGTTTGCGTGTTCAGCCCCCGGGTGATTCAGTGTATCAGCCTGGCATCTCTATTTACTGAAGCCCAAAATAGAAGGGCTGAGGGACATAAATAGGCGGGAGGCCAAGTTCTGGCTTCACACGCAGACTCTGGTGGGAGAAACGCTTAGGTGGCCAGAGGGCCCCAGAAGGCTTTCCTGTGAGGTGCCACACTTCCTAGCTGCCTACAAGGCCTTCCGGCTCTCTCCACCCTTCCTCGTTTGATCCCTGCACTGCTCTGGGGAGGGTTACAGAAAGAGGCGGCTGGTTTAGTCCTTAACCCACTTACAAAGCTTCCCAGGAGGGGCTGTTTCTGCAGGGAGCTCAGCTCAGCCACTTCACGCAGACGGACGGGACGCCGTCGCACCCGGAGCCGTTGTCTTGACCTTGGCTCCGTCTCCGGGGCTGCAGTCGCTGTTGGGAGCCTCTGGTCCGTGTGAAATGTGTGCGGTACCTGATTCTGAGCCACAAACCGCTGCTTGAGAGGCTGATCGTTTTAGGTAGAGCCATCCAAGTTGTACAGTGTTTTTAGGGTCCCTGAGGTCACAACGTGACACGGGACCAGCGGTTCACCTTTCTGCTTTGGATGGAAAGGGCGGAGCTGGTCCACGTGCCCTCCACACGAGTGTGCGCCGCGTCTCTGGGACAATCCGCAGTTGTGTGGCCCAGTTGCTCAGTTGTGGGACCTTGTGGAAGGAAGCCCCGTTTGGCATCATGTGTCAGCCCATTTCATACACTGTAGCAGCGTCAGAATGACCCGCATTGAGGCACAGCCTTGCTCTGTGCCTGGCCGGCTCTGGCTAACCCACGGCAAAGCCGCTCAGACCCAGAACTTTCTTCTCCTTTCAGCGCCTTCCGCCCAGCCTCCAGTGCGGGGCCCCTGAGTTCCCTCACACCACCGTCCACGCCCAGAGCAAGGGAGGGACCCAGAGAACACAGCCTCGTTTGCACTTGTCAGCTGCGATCTGGTCAGGTTGAAGGGAGGGGCTCCCAGGCAGCCCCCTCCTCTGCAGTGATCTGGGGCCCTCCGTGGCCCGTCCTGCCTGAGGTTTCCCGCAGGCCTTCTCCATCGCAGAGCTGCTGCCCATCTTCCTTTCCCGCCCCCTTCACCAGATTTAAAAAACAACAACAGAACTGTGCTTCGGGAGGCCAGTAGGGCACAGCTGTAATCTGTATCGGAATCCCTGTTGTGTGGCCTGGTGTAAGGGCTTTACCTCTCTAATCCTGGATTTCCTTCTCTGAAAGTGGTGGCACTGTTACTCTCCAGTGAGTCGTTGTCATACAGTGACAGCAAAATATTTTAAAATACAGGAAGACACACACACAAAACGAAAATGAAAATTACCTATAATTCTGGGCGCCTGAGTGGCTCAGTTGGCTAGGGGTCCAGCTCTTTTTCTCCCTTTTCTTTTCTATTTTTAAGTTTATCTATTGATTTGTAGGGGGGAGGGAGGCAGGGGAGGGAGAAAGAATCCCACACTATCAGTGTAGAGCCCGATGTGCGGCTCGGATTCATGAACCATGAGATCATGGCCTGAGCCAAAATCTAGAGTTGGAGGCTTAACCGACTGAGCCACCCAGGGCCCCTAGCATCTGACTTGATATTGGCTCAGATCATGATCTCATCACAGGCTTGAGATCGAGCCCCAAGTCGGGCTCTGTGCTGACAGCATGGAGCCTGCTTGGGATTCTCCCTCTCCCTCTCTCTCTCTCTCCCTCTCTCTCTCTCTCTCTCTCTCTCTCTCTCTCTCTCGCCCTCCTCTGCTTGTGTGCACGTGCTCTTTCACTTTCTGTCTCTCAAAATAAACATTAAAAACAAAATTACTATAATTCAACCATCTGGATATATCATTTCTGATGTATAGAAACATGTAAGTTTTAGGAAATTAAGATACCACTAGCATTACTTTTCTATATAATTTCCTTGTCACCAGATCTTGCTGTTAGGAATATACCTTATATGTGGCGAATTAGTCTTCAAAGAATGCGCCCACGATGAGAATGACGCCATCTGTGTCTCTGACCTCTTTGTGCTCTGGCTTTTATCTTTTTGTTTCTTATTCCCTGGTGCTGAATTTCCGACCACTCACTGTAGAGGCGCGTCACCTGGAAGGGTCCCCTCTCCGTCTGTGACGGTGCTCGGGCAGCATTGTCCGGGGCTCCGCCTCTCCACACCCCGGGAGTTCCCGCTCGCTTGGAGTGAGTGCGAAACTCCCCACACGTCTTGGCCAGTCCAGCCTCATGACCTCTGCCATCTTTGGGGTGTCTTTCCAGCTCTTCAGGCGGCGATGTGGGGCATCCCTGGGCCCGGACACTGAGCAGCTCTGCCCGCTTTCCTAAGTCCCCAGTGAAGGGAGAACGCCTTCGGAAGGCAGACAGTGAAGGGGCTCACGGGTCCCTCCGGAAGGGAGCAGTCCCTGGAAGCAGTCCTCAGCCCAGAGACGCCATTCCCCTGCGCGCCCACTGCCTCGCACGGGCCCTTGGCAGTCGGTGCCTGACATGCTCTTTCTTTCTTCCGCTTCCTCCTCCTGCTTAAGGGCTGGATGGGAACTAAAGGTGGGCCACTGCCGGGGAGGGTGTGCTCTGAGCCATGGAGCCATCGTGGACGACTGGACGGGAATGCGGTGCAGATTCTTCTCTGACAGCAAATTTGATAAGGATGGAGAGAGCAGACCACAAAAACCGGCCACCGAAGGGGTGAGGGGGCCGTTGGAGGAAGACCAGAGCCTCCGAGGTGTCCCTTCTGGGCTTGTCCTCCGTCTGCTGTGGCTGGACCGGGGCTCAGTCCGAAGGCCCAGCCAAGCCCCTCCAGGGGGCTCAGACCTCGCCTGCTTGTGCCGCATCGACAGTTTCTCCCTCTGGAACCCCTTCATGGTGATGTCGTCTTGGTGACCTTCCTGCAAGAGAGTCCCCTCCGGCCACGTGCTCCGGGATGGCTCACATCGCATTCAGGGATGCAGTGGGGCCAACATCAAGCGCTTTTGGTGCTGTTTTTGGTCATATGCAATAGAGAAATGATTTTAGGTAAAACTCTCAATTATATTATTAACATTTTAATTACGAAGTTTGTAAAACTTTGATGATATTTATTATATATTAACCAGTTAGGGATGTTTCGGCTGCAACTAACAGAATGCCTGACCCAGAGGGCTGTCATGTGCTGTTTGCTACAAAGAACTGGTCCTGTGGTCACTCCAGACAGGTCCTCTGCCAGGGGGAGTGGATGAGCCCGATCACGGCTTATCCTTGTGGATGAGACAGCATGGAAGCCAGCTCGCTTTCTCTCCCCACATCTGCCAAATCAAGGTTCAGCCAGCAAGGAAGAAGTGCGGGGTGGCTGAATCGAAAGCAGGCTCCGGGCTCTGAGCTGTCAGCACAGAGCCTGATGCGGGGCTCGAACTCACTGACCACGAGATCATGACCTGAGCCGAAGTTGGACACGCAACCAGTTGAGCCAGCCAGGCTCCCGTATTTTACAATCAGCACACGCTGTTTGATTTGCATCAGTGGGTCAAGGGAAACGTGAATTTTGAGCAGATAGATTCCAGAATGGCATTGTCCACGTTAGGGTTGGAAAGCAAATGTATAAACATCATTGATCTTATCTCAGAGCAGTGGAATATCTTTCCCACTGGGTTACTATATAATCACGTGTAATAGATGACTCTGTGTGTGTGTGTGTGTGTGTGTGTGTGTGTGTTGGAAGATTGTGTTATCGGAACAGGATGCTGTGGTAGAGACCGCCAGCGTCCCCCCAGCACCTGTCACCTCCTCTTCTGAGTGGCAGCACCCTGAGTGCCAGAAGACTGCCTTTCCCTACGTTTTCTTTCAACAGAAGGTTTGGAAACATTAGCGATGCCTTGGTTTGTTGTATAAGAACATGGACCCCACGTACGCAGCTTCCGAATCTGAGGGAGATCCTTGTGAAGTGAAACGTGTGGAAGACTTGTTACCGTGCCGTGCCCCTCGTGAACTTAAACATTTTTGGGTTGTGATTTCTCATTTTGAAACAATTGCAGACTTGCAGGAAACTTGCAAAAACAGCACAAAGCATTCCAGGATAGCCTTGACCCAGATTTGGCAATTCTTAACATTTTACCCTATTCACTTTATCCTTTCTCTCTTTTTTTCTTTTCCCTCCCTCTTTCCTTGGTTCCTTCTCTGCCCACCCTTCCATCCACCCACCCAGCTGTGCATCTGCGCACCTGTTATCCGTCCAGCCCACCCTGAGTACCCCAGAGAAGGAGAACCAGACAGTATGTGTCCTACTGTGACTGGCTTAGTTCACTCAGCATCATGTCCTCCGGGGCCATCCATGTTGCAGATGTGACAGGATTTCCTTCCTTAATTAAGGCTGAATAATATTCCATTGTAGGTGTAGACACATCTGGTTTATCCGTTCATCTGTGGAGGGATATCTGGGTTGCCCCCACCTCTTGGCTACTGTGAAAAATGCCATTATGGACACGGGCCTCCCAAATGCCCTCAGGGTCCAGGCCGTTTATTTTTTTCAGAATATCACTCAGGGTAGGTTATCTGCTTCTTCCTGATTAGATTCAGGTTCCGCATTTTACCTGAGAAGTAGCAGTGTGTTCAGCATATCAAATCAAATCAGCAAATCACGCTTCTGCTTAGTTCCATCTCTGGTGATACTGACCTTGATCTCTTGCATAGGATGACGTCTGCCAGGTTTGTCTACCGCTGGTTTCTCTTCCTTCTTTGTAATTAACGAGTGTTTTATGGGGAGATATTTTGAGGTTCTGTATATATCCTGTTTCTCATCAAAGTTTCAGTCACTTATTGATTCTTGTCTGAAATAATTACTGTGGTGATTACCAAGTGATGACTTAGAAATTCTGTCATCCCTTCCCTGTTGGCATTTTGCCGTAAGGAAGAGGGATCTTGTCTCCTGAATTCACTCATTCATTAACTCATTCATTCATTCGCTTCATGAACAGTTGAGTGGATTCCGGGGTTCTCACTTTTCTCAGGATTATAGTCTGTTACTATTATCGCTCATTTTGTTGCACATTTGGCCAGTAGAACCCCTTAAAGTAGGTTCGTTCGTCTTTTTGGACGTAGGTTATCATTTCCTCATTAACTTTTACTTCGACGTCAATGTGTCCTGTGCTTCCAGTGGGTGTAAATTAAATACTAAATAATTGAAGTTAAATCCATTTAAAGCTGTATAAGGACCAAACCCATCCCAGTGGCCAGAGATGTTCCATCTCTGAGAAGCCAGCCGGATGTCGGAGCACACTCCTCTGGTACCTAACCGTGCGCACGCCGCGCACGTGCAGATGCTCTTAAAAGGCATCACCTGGAACCGAACACGGAACCGGTGTGGTCTTCCCACGGGTGATGACAGACCACCCCATCCTCTCGTTGGAACTCGGTGCATGAATGTAGCCCAGCCGTGGGGGGAGGTTTCCAACATGAAGTCAGCAGTGTTTTCCAGAAGCTGCGCTAGAAATCGCTGGTGTTGGTTTAGCTCTATTTTTAGAATGCTTTCCACCCGGAGAAGGGAGAAGTGCAAGGGGACAGAGGAAGGCAAGGGTGCCCGTGCCGGTGTGGCAATCCCAGAGTTGCATGCACCACACCATGTGAGCACGCCTTGCAACACAGCCCCCGGTCCCCGACCTTTGCCACTGTGGGCTCCCTCCGTGCATCACCACGGTGCGCTGGCCCTACTCAGCGGATGGAGGTCTGCATGTCCCCAAAGTCCTGGGTCAGGGCCTCGGTCGTCCTAACTTGGGCGCTTCCCCTTATTTTGTGTGGGTACTGGGTTGGGGAGGGGGACGTGTATTCGATCTGCTGGGGAGACCGAGGGACGGAGGCCAGATCCCAGAGCAGTCAAGATTAGAGGAAGTCTCTGCAGACCTACTAATCTCCCACCTTGGGGTGGGGCCAGGACGACTCACACAGCACCCTCTCTGTAGGTTTGTGGAACACTTCAGTCTGTCCAAGAGCAGTTTCATTCATACCTGACCTGATCCCCGTGAGCACCTCTCAAGGTAGACACGGCGGGTGTTACCCTCATTTCACAGATGAGCCAACTGGGAGCCACGCATGTGGCCGTCGCCCACGTCTAGCCCCGCGGTTCACGCAGTGACTGCTTCCAGTGCTCAATGCGAGCTGTGCTAGGTCATTGTAACGAGACCATTCTCCAGCCAGCACACGGATGCGGGGCACCTCGCCCGTGCCCGGCGCTGTGGTAGGCTCCGGGGACACAGGGGCAAACTGCTGTCCCTGCTTCGAGTTGCTTCTAGTCTAGTAATTATTACCAAGTTGCGATTTCATCGGGAGCGATTAGGACCATTGGAGAGTGAGCGGCTGGGAGACCACGCAGATGGCCCTTCAGCAGAGGAAGGCGCTGAGGTCCAGGGAGGGAGGTCCTGAGGCCCAGGGTAGAGGGGGTTGGCACCGGTTAAAGTCACGCAATACAGAGCCACCCGTTTTCCAGCGCGTGGTTGAGTGGCATTTAGCACATTCGCAGTGTGGAGCGTTGCTCCCCTCCATCTGAGTGTTGTCATCAGTCGTGAAGGAAGCCCCGTCCCCATTCAGCACTCCCTCGGCCCTCTCCCCTCCTCCCTGGCCCGGCAGCCACAAGTCTGCCTTCTGCGTCAATGGGTTTACCAATTCTGGAGATTTTTTATGCCTGTGGAGTCACATGATGTCTGGCTTCCTTCCCTTAGCGTAATTGTGTTAGATTGCTCTGCCGGCCGTAACAAAATGCCCTTAACCCACAGAAATTAGTTTTCTCACAGTTCTGGAAGCTGGAACTCCAAGCTGAGGTGGGGTTTTTCCTGAGACCTCTCTCCTTGGCTTGCCGATGGCGCTGCCTTGCTGTGTCCCCGTGTGGTTTTTTTCCCTGGGTGCGTGCGAGCCTGGAGTCTCGGTGCGTTTCCAAATTGTCTCTTCTTGCAGAGCAATTGGGGCCCCACACTAACCTCATTTAACTTCTTTGAAGACAGTGTGTCCAAACCGAGTCACGCGGTGAGGTACTAGGGGTTCGAGGTTCAACATCCGAGTTTCAGGAGAGCACAGTTGCGGTTGGTAACGGCGATGTTTCCGGGTTCATCTGTGTGGCTGGCTGCGTGCTTCGGCACTCTGTGCCTTTTTCGTGGCCGAGTAGTATTCCGCGGTGTGGGTAGGCTGCGATTTGTTTATCCAGTCCTGTCTCTGCAGGTGGACACTTGGACGTGGGGCTGTGGTGAATGCTGCCGCTACGCCCACTGTCTGTGTGTAAAGCAGTTACTGGCTCGGGGATGGAGGGGAGAAGGGGGGCCGGGTGGGCCATGGACACTGTCCCAGACCCTGGCGGTGGGTGGCTGGCTGCGCCTGCAAGGTCCGGACTTTTGTGTCAGGCAGGTGCCGGCACCACTGTCCCCCCGAAGCCGTAAGGTACACAGGCGTCTGGCGACAAGCTGTGTGGTTGTGAGCCTGCCACGGGCTGGTGAAAGCCACTGGGCTGTTTGCCTCCTTCGCGGGCTTAGTCACCACCCAGCTGGCCGTTCGCTATTCTTGGCACCCTGTCCTCTTCACCCACCACGACTGAGGGCTGAGTCATCGTTTTCGTCCTGAGGGAGACACAGCCCGAACCATCAAAAACAACCCCGCTGCCCGGAGACGTGTAACGTATCCCCTCGAACAGACCTGTGTGCTGTTTATCCAGGGATGCACTCACATCGTCTCCCACCTTCTGAAAGTCACGTGGTCGTCGTCTTAGCAAAGCCGACTTGTCTCTGTTGCGTTTTCACCTGTGACTCGGGAGAAAGCCCCCCAGAGGGTCGTAGAGACCCGTGGACAGGAGACATCATGGGTTCCTAGCATCCACGCTTTCTCCCCACAGCGGGTCTGCCCCGAGATACCACATCGATTTGTCTGAGTCTTACCACCCTTCTGGATGTTTGCTTCAACCTCTCTGTTTTGTGTCTATAAAATATTGTCATTGGGAAACTATTCGGGAAAGAACAAAGCCACGAGTGTCCTAGGGCCCGTTCATGCTTGCAATGAAAAGAAGCAACATAGAGGCGTGAGAGAGAGAGAGGTGGCCAGCCCCTCTGCTGTGCCCTCGAGGGTGGCCGGCTTCGGCTGGGTGGGGTGGCTGTGGCCCAGCGTCCAGTCCTCAAAATCTGTCTCTGTGGAACTGGGTTTTAGCAGCACGCCCAGAGAGAGCCCAGCTTTGGGAGACTGAGTCACAGACTGAATTGCCCAGACAGTGGCATGTCGCTGTAGACTGCCCGCTTGATGCGTTTCCAAGAGGATTACATTACAGCTCCTGCTGGGAATCGAGCGTTCAAGGCAGCTCGCCAGGAGAGTCTGCGCGAGAAGGCAGTGTAGTGCTCCCTGCGCGAGAAGGCAGTGCGGTGCTCCCTGCGTGAGAAGGTAGAGCGGTGCTC
>NC_043709.1:132274361-132281520 GCF_006229205.1 Suricata suricatta | reverse complement strand
GCGAAAAGGCGAGCGTGGTGCTCCCTGCGCGAGAAGGCGAGCGTGGTGCTCCCTACACGAGAAGGCAGAGCGGTGCTCCCTGCACGAGAAGGCAAGTGTGGTGCTCCCTGCGGGAGAAGGCGAGTGGTAATTAGCAGGCGAGTGTGTGCCAGAGGAGACGGGCGAGTGGGTGGCTGCTAATGGCGGCTGCCAGAGCCTCGGCAGCCTGGCGCGTCCGTTCCTGGGCGACGTCTCCATTGACTTATTCTCACTGCTGATGCCAGCTTTCCTCGTGATATGAGAGTCCCTTCCTGTTGCATATAGCTCAGTGACGGCTTCCAACACCCAGCTCTTTTTCTGTCCGCACCCCCCACCCCCCGCCCACTACCTCTTGTTTTCAAGCCTTTGAGAGGAATTTTCCAGAATAAAGCTGTCTGGTCTGCCCTCCTCCTTCAGCTTTGCAGGGATAAACACTGTCTGGGGAGGGAGGCAAGAGACCGTGAGCGCCACGTTGTTCGCAACCTCTCTCCGTGCAGGGGCCTGCCTCTCAAGCTCTCATTCACTCCCTCTTCCTTATAAATCCAGACCAGGGATTCTGAACCTTGTGATTATTGCGGGGCCCCAGGGTCACTGCCTGCCTACTGCAACCTGTTCTTCACACGGACAGGGGCCGCTCTCTAAACAGACTTCCATTCGGTCAACCCGTGTTTGCTGCGCGCTCCCCGTGGACGCCTCTGTTCCAGACACGCAGGGTGGACACATCCGTGAACGCAGGTGCATTCACGGCCACGGCCCCCCTGCCCTAGCGGGGGATCCACGGCGTCGCCCCGTCTTCTCACTGCCCTTTGGTGGCTTCCTGTGTTTCTCAGGAGAGGGGCCGGTCTGCCTGCTGGGTCTGCAAGGTGCTGCTTGGTGTCGTATCTGCCACCTCCTTCTGTGGCCCTTCCTGCTCTACCGCCAGCTCTGTCCCGCCTCAAGCTCCCTACTGTTCTAGACCTTTCTTCCTCTCTCCTCTCCTTGGATGGCTCTCACTCCTCCATCTAGAAGGGTGGTCAAAGATGCAGGCTAATACATGGAATGTAAAATAGCTCAACCTGTTATCACATGAGGAAATGACAGTGCTTTGGATCTATGAGGTTGACTCAAACATACACCTGATACTAGTTTCACCTGTTTCTTTTCACCGCTCGGAAATCTTCAGCTATGATTGGAGCTCCTATGGGAACACTACCCTGGAGTTCATGGAGATGTCTTGCTGTTGATGGCTTGGGTGAAGCAGCCATTCTGTAAAACTATATTATTATTTTTAATGTTTATTTAACTTTTGAGAGAGAATGAAAGAGCAGGAGTTGGGGAGGAGCAGAGAGAGAGACACAGAATCGGAAGCAGGCTCCAGGCTCTGAGCTGTCAGCACAGGGCCCGATGCTGGGCTCAAACCCACGAGCCACGAGATCATGACCTGAGCCGAAGTCAGCCACTCAACCAGCTGAGCCAGCCAGGAGCCCCATTAATAATAATAATAATAATAATAATAATAATAATAATAATCTCCAGAATTGGTAAACCCATTGACGCAGAAGGCAGACTTGTGACTGCCGGGCCAGGGAGGAGGGGAGAGGGCCGAGGGAGTGCTGAATGGGGACGGGGCTTCCTTCACGGGTGGTGACAACATTCTGGAGCCAGACAGAGGGGAGCGACGCTCCACACTGCGAATGTGCTAATGGGCACCTGAGTGGCTCAGCCGGTTGAGTGGCCGACTTCGGCTCAGGTCATGATCTCATGGTTCGTGAATTTGATCCCCGCATCGGGCTCTGTGCTGACAGTGTGGAATCTGCTTGGGATTCTTTTTCTCCCTCTCTCTCTGCCCCTCCTCTGCTCATGCTCTCTCTCTCTCTCTCTCTCTCTCTCTCTCAAAGATAAATAAACATTAAAAAATATTACTAACTATAGAAGTTTGGGGTTTCTCTAATAATTTGAATAATGTAGATGTAGGAGTATTTCTTCTTTCTTTTCCTTTATTAATAAATTAGGACCCCTTACCACTTCAGAGAAGTACAAAGCACCCCAGGGTGTCCTCTGCCTCTTTTTTATTTTTTTAAGGCTGATGCAGATTTATTTCACAAAACTATCACTTCTTTCTAAAGTTGCTCTCCTGTGCTAGTGGCCACGAGCCTTTCCTACGTGGGAAGGTGGAAGCCCTCCAGGTGTGCCTGTGGAAATACAGAGGGGTGTGGATTTCATTGTTCGACGATTCCTCATCTTTTTCCACATTATAGCCAAATCCTAAGTCGTTTTGAGACCGTCGTCAAAACCGCTTGGGTTCAAGATTTTGTCATCGGCATTGTTACTGGGAAGGAAATTGTGCGTCGTGCTTGGAAGGTGATTGAACTGGGAGAAACTTAGAACAATACCAGGCTAGTTGAAGATCATATCTTTTCATTCCTCAGCTCATTAGCTGTGTGATCACAGGCAAGTAACTTAATATTTCTGAACCTCAGGTTCAGCAGCTGTAAGGGAAAAAGGGAAGGGTGAGCGAGCAGGTGTGTGCGTGTGCACACCTGCTGTGGGGCGTGGGACGTTCAGGAGTGAAGTCGTAGTTCTGACAAGGACCACTTCTTCCTTGTCCTTGGACACCCTGGGACAGGGGCTGCCGTGCGTGTTTGTTGAGTGTGGGAAGAAATGAGAGGGGCTGGCCTCGTTTCGTGTGTCCTCTTGAACTCGGAGAAAAACCGAAGAATCCTGGGATGAGCCTGAAGCTGCCAGTTGATCTGTCCCCGTTAGTGCAGACTTGTCTCGCTGTCCGGACGGACCTGTCCTTACCCTGCTCTTACCCACCACCTCTCCCATACTTCCTGCTTTTGTTCTGCTACGAGTATTTCCCCCTCTGGTCTCAGGTTACAAGCTCTTGGGCACAGGAGCCTCGTCTCTGCAATACTGAGCGTGAGGCTGGGCACAGCGCATCATGATGCCAGCCAGGGGCCCGCCCGCTTCTCCTGCCTGGCTGGACCCAAGACCGCTGGGGTCCCAGTGTGGCCTGGCCCTGCAGCATCTGATGCACCGCCACTGCTGTGAGTGGCGAGAGAAGGCCAGGCACCGGAGGACGGGCCGGGAGCTTCTCCAGTGCTCACCCGTCTTCGTGCTCCTTTCCCCCCGGGAGAGACGGGATCGGGGCGGACCTCTCCGGGCCTCCGCTGAACTCTGTGTGACTGCCCTCTCCTTCTTTTCTTTGAAACATGCCCATTGGTGACAGACTACGAACCCAGAGGTATTCTCCCAAGGACCTATTCAAAGCCCAGAAATAGCATCGTTTCCCCTCTAAATGAAAACACAGCTTAGGCTTGATTCCTCTTTGTCCACGGGCACAGAATTCTTGCCAATGTCTGTTTGCACACGTGTGTCATTTGCAAGAAGCAAAGACGGTAGGAGCTTATGCAAATCGCCCCCGAGCTCTTGACTCCCTTTCTGCCTGTTCTCTTCCCCCTCGATGCCTGGGGCTTGCAATCTGGGCTTTTTTTTTTTTTTTCCAGAATTGGGGGAAACTGAACTATCACTGATTCTCCATTTTTAAAAAAACTTTTTATTTTGAAATACAAGGAGTTATGCAATAGTTCACAGAGTCCTGTACACCCTTCACCCAGCTTCCTTTATGGGTGACATCTTCTACGACTTAGTAAAACACCCAGACCAGGACATTAACGTTGGTACAGTACAGTTATCTGGGTTTTAAAAGGCACAAATACTTAGAAGTCATGAACTAATACTTAAAAAATTTTTTTTTAATGTTTATTTTTACTTTTGAGAGACAGAGATAGAGCATGAACAGGGGATGGGCAGAGAGAGAGGGAGACCCAGAGTCTGAAGCAGGCTCTAGACTGAGCTGTCAGCACAGAGCCCGACGTGGGGCTTGAACACACAAACTGTGAGATCATAACCTGAGCCGAAGTTGGACGCTCAACTGACTGAGCCCCCCGGGTGCCCCTGAAGTAACACTTTTTAAGCACGAATAACTTACGTCTGGATGTTGGGCGAGGAAGTTGACAAGGAGTGCAAAATGCTCCGAAAGCAGTAGCCGGGCTTGATGCGAAGCCCCGACGGGCAGTTTGAGAGCCCGGTCCCAGGTTCAGGGACGTGTCCTGAGCAAAGGGAAGGTTGCAGAAAGCCAGGTGGCAGAGCATGGGCGGGGAAGTGGAAACTTCCCGACTTGCTGCATGACTCTGTGAGACCTCAGCTGCGCACGCTGTGCCTGCTCACCCAGAGCCGGGCTGTGGCCACAGGAATGCCGTCACAGCCTCATAATGAGACATCCGAGTCCACTTGACGGGAGCATGTGACACTGGTGGAACATTGACTTTCTAAAAAACTCTTTTAATGTTTATTTTTGAGAGAGAGAGAGAGAGCGTGAGCAGAGGAGGGGGAGGAAGAAAGGGAGACACAGAATCCGAAGCAGGCTCCAGGCTCTAAGCTATCCTCCAAGGCTGGGCTCGAACTCACAAACTGTGAGCACATGACCTGAGCCCAAGTCGGATGCTTCAGTGACTGAGCCCCTCAGGTGCCCCAACATAATGATTTTTTTTTAAGGGACTTTATTTTTTAGAGCGGTTTTGGGTTCACAGCAAAACGGAGAGGCTCACAGCAGGCTGTCCTACGTGTCGCCCTACACACGCATGCGTCCCGGGGTATCAGCATCACTCACCAGAGTGTGCGGTTTTGCTAAGGATGAACTCGCACTGACTCATCATCGTCACCTGGAGTCCATAGCTTACCTTGGGCTTGTGCCTTCTGTGACTTTGGACACACGTGAAATGCCACGTAGCCGCCGCTGGAGCATCGTACAGAGTGGTTTTACCGCCCTGCATAACTCCTGGCTGTCTCCTGTTAACTGCCTCTGCCCCGCACCCCGCCGCCAGCCCTCGGCACACCACTGGCTGTTTTACCTCCTCCATGGCTGTGCCTTCCCTAGAATGTCACGGACGTGGAATCACAGTGTAGCCTTTTCAGACTGGCTTCTTTCACTTAATAACATGCACATATGTCTCTGTGGCTTTTCGTGGCTTGGTGCCTTGTTTCTTGTTCGTGCTGAGTGGTCTCCCGTTGTCTGCACGGGCCACAGTTTCTTTGTCCATTCACCTCCTAGAGCCCTTCATGGCTGCGTCCACCTTTTGGTGGTTTTGAATGGAGGTGTCATAAACCTCCACGTGCACGTTCTGAGTTGGGTTTTCAACCCACCGATGTGGCATTGCGCGGGCATCGGTGTCTGCGTTCCAGTTCGTGTGTGTGCCTGTGTGAGGGACAGAGGTTAAAAAAAAAAATCAACGTCTCTCTTGTTTTTTGGATGGACGGTGAGGTAAGGGTTCATGTCCATGTCTACACGGTGCCTCAGTTCACTCTCTCAGACATGGGATTGTTAAAAGGAGCAAATGACGACACTAATTAACAACTCCCGCCGGCTCCCGGCCTGCCGCGGCTTGTTCTCCGATCCTCTCGCGGGGAGGAGGAGGGTCTAGCGCCGTTTAAAGGTTTCAGTCTGGCTAGCTGGCACAAGGTCTTCGAAGCGGGGTTGCTTCTGGCTGGCCAGCAGCCTCCGGGAGCAGGGTAAGGCTTAGGTGACCTTGGCCGACGGAGGGACGGGGACGTCACCTTTCCTCCATCTTTCTCAGGGTCTCCACCTAAATAAAGAATTCTCCATGAGCACCTCCACCAGGCATTACTGCACAAGGTCTTTCTCTGCTCTTTTCTGTCAAACAGCTCAGCTGTTCTGGGTGGGAGGGTCTGAATCACAGTGTGGTCTTCCCTTCCGAGACTCCACTCAGCACCCTGGGGTTCAGCTGTGCCCCCCACAAGTCCCCCAGGGAACTGTCGCGTGCCTGCAGTTCCCAAACGGTGGTCTGGACCTTAGAGCGGGTTCCTTAAGCCCTCTAATCCCTGAACTTCCCTTTACTCAATTAAAACAAGGCGCTGATCAGTCTGGAAGGTTCCATCTTGCCCTAATTGTGTCTAGGACCACGGAGTCTCCGCTCGTACTTGTGGCTGCCCTGTCTATAAAACACAAATTTTTTACCAACAGCCTTTTCTGAAGGACTGCGTGCCTGATCACCAGACCGGTGGCAGGGGAAGTTCGTGGAGGCTGGGGCCTTTAGCAGAACTAGGGGAGAAGTTAGGAGGGTGTCTTAGCCAGTAAACTCTGAACTCGTGCACTCGGAATTCGGTTGCAGTGGGGTTGTTTATCAGCGGTTTTGCAATGAGGCAATTTTGTCCTTAAGTACATTAGGGTAACTCACAAGCACGCTACCCTAATGCACTTGAGGGCAGCCAGGGCCCTTACCAGTTCTAGCTGCACCCGAACCCTTGCTTTATTTTCAAGTGTGAATTCCTTCCTCCTTGAACCCCAGGTATTTGCACTTTGTATGCACTTAGATATCAGAAGCCTCGTGGGGGGGCGGGGGAGTCAGTTTACTTCCGTTTGTCTGCCCTCATCAGGTGCAGGAGGTGATGCGGAAGAATTTAAGTCTTTGGTCGGCACCACGGGATCCACAAGCGCAGGGCGTTCTGGACACACAGGCAGGGGAAGCGAGCAGTCTGGGGGCCAGTGCCAGGCTCCCCGAGGAACTCCTGCCTGGTCTGAACTGGACCCTGCCAGACACATTATGTAGGTCAGGATATTAGAGATGCGCCTGGGCTAGCTAGCTAGGACCCCGCGCTCCCTGAGCTGGAACCCACAGCTGTTTGCCAGCCTGGAGGCTGGAGGCTTGCCCCCTTGTCCCCGTGCCCTGCCTGTGTGCAAAGCCTCCGACGGGAACGTAGCAGGCACGCAAGGACACGGATGCTTCCCGAAGAGGCAAACGTGCAAGTGTGCAAGCCACTGTCACTGGCACCCACGGCGAGCCCCCTCTCTGACCCCAGCGAACCAGGCCCCAACTCTCCCCAGCGCTTGGGCGCTCGCCTGCTGCTGTGTTTCGCTTCGGATCAGCCCACTGTCATTTCAGGAGTGGAGTGGGACTCTCCCCGGGGCGTCAGAGGGTGTCATCTCCGGCATTTGCTCCCACTGCAGAAAAACAAGTCCCATGCAGTGCACTCGGGTTTCTGAACAGCTGCCCGAGCGCAGAAACCAGACAGTCAGCAAAGCTGTCGGAGGGAGGGAGAGCAGGGACTCCGGGGAGGGGGGGGGGGCGGTGCTCGGAAC
>NC_043709.1:132272079-132274261 GCF_006229205.1 Suricata suricatta | reverse complement strand
GGGGGGGGGGCGGTGCTCGGAACACAGTCGGGACGCGGGCGGGTGGGGGGAATGGGGGGAATGGGAGGACACCGCGGTGGGCTGTGTCTGGCACTCGCGGCCCCTGGGACGGCTGGGGTGCGGAGAAGGTGCAAGGCCCTGCCTTGGCGGGGTGCCCGCAGGGGGGAGGGCGGGGAGTCTGGGACACCCGCGCGGTAGGCGATGCTCGGCGCTCCCTGCCCTGAGCGGGCTGAGGTGCAGGGAAGGGAGGGATGGAGGCCCAGGAGGGGCGGGGCGGGCTGGCGGGCGGGGCGGGAGCTGCTGTGCCTGCCGCCAGGGAGCGGGCGCGGTCCAGCCGAGCCATGCGGGACGTGAGCGACGTGTAGCAGGCTCTGCGCAGACTGTTCTATGCAGAGTGGGTTTCAGGCAGCGCCGCCTGCTTCTGCCAATCGCGGCACGATCGCAGAGGTATGCACCTCTGCAAGGCAGGCTGCACTTCTGTGCTGATGTGTCTCGTGCCAAACTCACATGCATGTAAAGCCACTGTGGGTGGCATAAGTCCCCGCTAAAAGCACCCCGGATCTTCACAGGGTGGCCAGTGGCCTGACTGCACGACTGTCCCACGTCCCGGGCTGATGCAAAACTCGGAAGACCCTGGAGGCAAAAAACACACATACCCCCCCTCCCCAAAGGCCGAGGAAGAGGTGCAAGCTGGGCCGGAGAACTGTGAATTCTAGGGGGTTGCATAGGCAAGGCGCCACCTCACAAGTTATTCTGGGGTTTATGGTCAGGTAATGAATAGGCTCTATTTTTTTCTGCTCAAAGAGATTAAGGTATATTGAAAATATAAACGGTGACGGTGAAAACCAAGGTGCCTCCGTCCTGTTCTGTCCCGCCCTCCGGCGCCTTCGTGTCCCCTCCTGATGGCCCACCCCTTGGGCCTCTCAGCACCGAGGTGGGGGACCCCAGGTTCCAGGTCTCCGTGGCTGGGTGTTGGAGCGATGTTCAGCACGAGCCAGGGTTTCTAAGGGATTTAGGAACGTGGACGGCGTGAGGACGAGGGAGCAGGGAAGCCCCCTCCCCGCGGGTGGCAGGGGTCGTAGGTGGGTGAGACACACAGGTATCCAGGAGCACCTTTGCCAAGGCGTGACCCAGAGACCTATGCCCCATAGGGCGTCCTTCCCCCTAAGGCAGAGATCCCCCCCCCCCCCCAGCTCCTAACCTCTCTCCAACCTGTAGCCCTAATCCCGGGTCATCAACTTGATTTGCCTAATCTGGAATGCATGTTAAGAATGTAGACTACTGGGGTCCCACTCCCAGAGCGGCCGGGCCAGTAGGACGGATTTTAACCAGCATCCAGAGTGATTCGGCTATGGGGGTCCAGGAAGTGCACTGGACGGCGCCACTTCTTTCCTCCCAGCACAGCCGAGGTGATTATTCTGGGAAGCTGTGCTAGTCGTTTTTAGGGGACGTAGGAGGAGGCTTAAGGAGTGGGATTTGTAGCCGCAGCTGCGTTCTGGGCATCAGCGGAGGGACTGCAGGAGCAGGGCGCGCTGCTGGTGCCGACCTGCAGGGGGCGCCGGCAGGCCGCCTCCGGCCCGGCCCCCGCCTCGGCCCCCCTCCCCGCGTGAAAGAGGGCTGGAACCCGAGGAATGCGTCCCCGCCCCGAGGCTGACGTCGCTGTGGGCTCTGACTCTTAAAAGCCCCGGCTCTGCGCGAGGCATCCTAGCAGAGCTGGAGAGGAGGCAGCGGGTGGGGAAGGCGTCCGACTGGAGCTGGCGCACGGGGACCGGGGCTGTCACCGCGCTGCGAGCATCGCGAGGGCTTCCCGAGCGTCCGAGCCCGACCCTGCGGCGGCTGCGGGTGCAGCCCTAGCCCTCCGCCTGCCTCGCTGCGCTTGCGGAGCCTCACGCCCCAGCGATCGTTCGTGATCTAGCACAAAGCACGTTTCCAAAAAGCGGCGCACGGGAGAGCAACCGCGCCGCGCTCCCGCGCACGCACCCCCTCTTCCCCTTTGTTTCGGGGGTCGACCAGGCTGCTCTCCTCCCCAAGTCCGACTTCTTCGCGGGGGGCGGAGGGCCGCCGAGTCTAGGCTGCGAAGATGCCCTTGGAGCTGACGCAGAGCCGAGTGCAGAAGATCTGGATCCCCGTCGACCACCGCCCCTCGCTGCCCAGATGTGAGTGCAGATTCGCGCGGGGGCCG
>NC_043709.1:132257758-132271979 GCF_006229205.1 Suricata suricatta | reverse complement strand
CGGGCCGCTCGGCGACGGCCGCCCGCGTGTCCCGCGGCCCGAACCGCTCTCCCCGGCGTCTGCGGGCCGAGCGGGCCGAGGGACGCGGCGGTCTCTCCCCAGCGTGTCTCTGTCCCTCGCCCCCGCTCCTGCTCTCTGCCTTCCCCCCTCCTCTCCACCTGGATCGCTGTCGCCTCTCTCCCGCTTTCCGTGTTTCTCTTCTCTTTAGTTCCTTCTCCGGTTTCTCTCTTCAGCCCGTACAGTTTTAATCTCCACTTCTCTTTATATTTCTGTCGACTCCCTCTTTCCCTCCCTGGCTCCTCGCTCTCTCCTTTTCCATCGGGGTATTTTCTATCCCCGCCCCCGTCCACCAAAGGCTCCCGCGCCAGGGCGACAGGAGAGGGGCCTGGAACGAAGCCTGCGCTCTGGGCTTGGGGAGGGTCTGGGGGTCAGTGACCGCGCACTTGGCGGCGCTTCCTGCGCGCGCGCACTCAAACCCACACGGTCCGCCGTGCTTGGAATTTGCTGGCAGGTCACCTTCCTGCTCTGTCTCGGCCGTAAATGCTTTGGAAAGCTTTGCCTTTTACCCTGGGCCCCGTCCCTGGCTCTGGAGGGAGCCACCTATGGAAAGGGTGGCCCCTGTGGTTGGAAGGCGACTCCCCTCCCACCCCCCCCAGCCTGCCAGGTGGGTAGGGGCGGTGGAGCGGCGGGTGTCCTGCTTCAGGCAGCGTCAGCTTGCCCGAGAGGTAAACGCGGGAGCCCGTGAACCAGTCCTGAGGGTGGCTTCCCGGCGGCCGAGGCTCCCGAGTGCTGGGCAGCCTGTTGGCCTCCTCTGCTGCCACGTTTCCCAGGGGATGGTCACGGAGGCCATGGTGACAGCTTGCCACCTCGGGCTTTGCCCAGGTCTGAATCACCACCCCTTCCCCGCCCCCCAGGAGGCGGGGCGAGCCGGCTCCTTGGTGCTCCTAGATCATCCTGGTGACAGAGACCAGGCAAGGTGCTCCCGACACTGGGGCCGCTCCTCCACCACCCTGTCCCCTCTGCTCAATCTGAGGGTTCTGGGGGCCACAGTAGCCTCAAGGCTTCTTTGCAAGGTGGCCCCGGGCGGGAGCTTTGCCATGTGTTTCTTGCCCCCCGCTCTCCCCATATAGTCTCCAACTGGAGTCCCCACTGGGCCAGCTACAGTGACCCCCCCCCCCCCGCCCCGCTGGGCGTGGGGAACACAGCGCCTTAGGTTGGTTGTGAGGGATGCGGCCACTGCAAGACACAGAGGCGACCCCGCCCTTTTTGACTTCTGAATAAAAGCAGTATTTACGGAGTACTTTGTAAACCGACATTTGGTCGTACAAATCTAGTTTGGTTCTCTGTCTCCACAGAAGTACGTGTGTGTAGGTCTGGGTGCTCACACATGCACACAGCGAGTAGTCCCCCGAGCTTCAGGGTGGAGGTTCGAGGTTGGGTGTGGACAGCACTGAGATTGGCCGGTGTTCGATCTGTCGCATCGGCGAGTCGAAGACGCGCAAGCGTGCACTGATGCTTCCTTCTTCCAGGCTCCGGGGACCCATCCATTAGCCTCCATCAGTCTGCACGTCTCACACGCAGATTAGAGATTTGCCTAATATCCCTGGTGTGTGCACGGGGCGGGGGGTGCTAAAGCTGATGGATTAAGTCTCTCGGTCGCTCGTCCCCGCCCCCCGCGGGAGTCCCCGGGCTGGTTCTGGGGTGTGGTCTCAGACACATTTCCTCCTTAGAAAGATGCCTGCACCCTGGGTGTTTGTTACAGGACCTGATTTCAGGCTGTGCTGCCTTTCTCGGTTTATACAGTCACATTTGTCTCTCATCAGATGGGGGAAAGAGGGTATTAATTGCTGCATCTCTCCTGATTCCCTCCGCCCCCCCCCATCTTTAATGGTATTGGGAAACGGGGACAGATTTTCTTCCTTCCAAACCTGTGACCATCTTTCTAAGTGGTGTCTGCGTTGAGAGTCGACAGCAGATGCCTCTGAGGTTCCTTCATTAAACGGTGGCACAGTGAACATTACCGCTCATGCGCAGAGGACAGGCGAGGGAAGGCTCTGGGTGGGTTAGTCTGAGGATCTTTCTGGCACTAATTTTCTGGCATCAGTGGAGTGCCCTGTTGCGACAGGCCTGTGGTGGTAAATGCCACTTACAAAACCTGCCGTTTCCTTCAAATGCAAACTGGTAACAGGACAAGGAAGTCATCGATGATGATTGGCTAACTGTGCTGTGTGTTTACTGTCTCTGTGGGTGTGGGGGGCTGGGTGGAAATCCTCACTTAATTGGGCCAGTTACTTATCCACTGGGGGCCGGTATTACAACCCGACACGTTACGAACTGTTTCATCTCAGTAGGGGCTTCCCCCACCGATGGTGTCCCCGCTTAAAGAAGGTAACAGGGATGTCTGCAGAAATCTCTGCCTCAGCCCTGGCCGGCCACTACAGTTGACAGCAGTGATTCTCAGTCCTGGCTGTACTTTACGTCATTTGGGGGAGATTTGGGGGAAAAAAGAAAGAAAGAAAGAAAGAAAATTCCCTCCTGGAAGCCCAAGCCAGGTATTAAAAGTCCTATAAGCGGGGCCCGGCGATCCTGAATTTTTTAGAAGCTTTCTCAGTTCTGCCGCTGGTTGAGGACCAGTTCAGGTTAGAAAAGGGCACCTGAAGAATTTCAGGTGAGTGAGACCCAAGTGAGCCCCAGTTCCATGCCTCACGGCTTGTGCAGTGGGACCTGTCTTCTTTGTGCCTCTTAATTTCCTCACATCTGGGGCGCCTGGATGGCTCAGTCCGTTCAGAGACCGACTTCAGCTCAGGTCATGATCTCACAGTTCATGGGTTCGAGCCCTGCATCCGGCTCTGTGCTGGCAGCTCAGAGGCTGGAGCCTGCTTCCAATTCTGTGTCTCCCTCTCTCTCTGCCCCATCCCCTGCTCATGATCGGTCTATCTCTCAAAAATAAAAAATAAAATGTTAAGAAAAATTAGAAAAAAAGCGCCTCGTGTCTGGAATGATGGAAAGGGGCATGGCAGAGACCGATGAAGGCCGTTGGAGGAAGCGGTTCACACGGTCACACGGTCGTTAATCCTTCCAAGGACCTTTATGAAGAAGCATCCTTCCATCTCACAGGCAAGGAGACTAAGACACTGGGAGATCAAGTAACTTGGCCAAGGTCCGAGGCGGTGGTGGGGCCCGGCCACTTCCAACACTGTGTGTTTGACTCCAGGCTCCGCTCTCGCCTCTCAAGGCTGTCACATGATTCTCCAAAACGCCCCATTCCTCCCTGTGGTCGGCAGAGACCACACCAGGTCAGGAGGGCTGTTTGTTGGACTCAGGATAGTTAGGCATGAGTTAAAGTGTGGTATCCAGCAGTGGGACAGAAGAACTTTCGGGGCCCGCATTCTGTTAGCCTGAGGCCAAGTACGTGAAGCCCGTTTCCCAAAGAGCCCTTCCGAGGAGGCCCAGGGTACCGGGGGGTCACAGCAGGTCTTTCTGTGCAGTATGGGGTTGGCCCTTGCAAATGGGGAAGTGCCGCTGTCTGCACCTGCAGCTGGCCGTCCGTCTGTCCTCAACAGCCCTTTCATTTGTTTCCCCGGAACGTGTCATTGGAGCTGATTACCTGCTTGCTGAAAAGAATGCCAGTGACGTGGCATCGTTTGAAGTTGCCGTTTCCCGGCGCCCGTGGATAGAAGGAGGCTTGCGGGAGGTGCGGGAGCGACAGCAGTGTCTTCTGACACTTTGTTTTACTTCCCGAGCATGGGCTGTGGGTGTCGGTGAGGTGGGCGAGCCGTGGATTCCTGCCGGTGTCACGCGTGACACGTTATCAGGGACGTGTCATTTCGTCTGGGGTGGGGGCTGGACTGGGAACCCTGGCACGCAGTCTGCTCTGTCCGGGACGAGGGGTTCAGCCTGGCCCGTCTAGGCTGGCCACTCAGGTCACCGACGCTGCGCTCATTGCCCTCACCAGCTGGCCTCCTGGTCATGGTCTGCCTTCCTGTACCCGCTCGCACACAGGGGACCCGCACCGAGCAGTGTGCGCGATGTGCTGATAACGGCGGGGCTGGCTGGGGGCGATCAGGGACGCGGGCTCTGGCTCCCCGAGTCAGACAGACCCTCGTGGACCCCTGGCGCCAGCGTCAGCCCCTCTGCTTTCGTCACAGCATTTACCACGCTCCGAAATGACGTTGTGCATACAGTGTCTCTTCCCCACCCCAGATCGGACGCTTCTCAGCACAGGGCTGTGCCCACATGGTACCCTGTGCTCACAGGGCACTAGCACACGTGTCTGCCCGGTGAACGGATGAATGGAATGACATAGACTTGAGGGTGACTTCCCAGGACCTGGTGGCTTTCCGTGATCTCTTAACTCAAGTGACAGCCGTAACTCTGCGTGACACTTTTAGCTTGAGCTGCACGGCCCCCCGCCCCGACCCAGGCTGCAGCCAAGATGTTTACAGTCTGTTAGCCCCGCGGCCCTTAAACAGTGGCTTCTTTAGCCTTCGACATAGTGAGCGTACGTGTATCCCCTAAACATGCTTACGGTGACACCTAAGTTGCACATCTAAATACCTCCGAGTATAAAAACTGTTTGGGGGAGGGGGTCCAGAAACGTTAAACTACTCAGTGTTTGTGTCAGATGAAGCGAAGCACCCACGAGGTTTGGGGAAGACTTTGTGTTGAACTCCATACTCGCCTTCCCTGATCCCTGTGCCTGCTGGCGGGGGAAGAGGAGGGTGGTGTGAGATGTGGGAGGAGGCGCTCTTCCGTGGGTTAACAAGGTCCACAGAGAAGAAGAGACTGAGGGTCTGGGGGGAACTGAGCCGGGGCAGGTGATTCTAGGATGGAGGCACTTGGGAACACGGAGGGACGCTGGTGGCTCGGTCAAAGCCTGCTCTGAGAGCCAGGCGCGCCAGAGTGGAGTGACAGCCGCAGCCCCGTGGGCAGCTCCGCCGAATCTTGTGCAAGGAGCCAAAGGAAGGGAGAGAACGGCTTCTGCTTAGCCAGTAAGAGACGGGTGATTGATTTGGGTTTGCGATTCAACTTGAAGTTGTGGCTTACGGCATCTCCTCTGCCATGCCTTCACGGGCATTAGCTCTCAAAGCGTCTCCTGCCAGAGGAGGTTGGAGCACATGGTGACTTGATAGTGGAACTAATCCCCGGTGTGAGAAATCAGCCAACCTCTGTCTTCGCTTACTTGGCGCAAGTCCATCAAAAGTATTCCATGCCCGTGCACAGCTGAGCGGAGGCGGGGAGAGAGCGTGGGTCCTTCCGATGGTCCCTGCCTGTTGGGATGCTCTTGGGGGCAGTGGCGAGGCGGGGACGTCAGGTAAGCCCAGGGGCCAGCCTGTGACTTGAGGGAAGGATCAGGAGAGGCAGTGCTTCCCGGCGTGTAAGTGAGAAGACTTCTCACATGTCGCCTGCAGCTGACACGGTGCGTATAGTAGGACGTTGTCTTATGTCCCGCTGGTTTCCGGGGAGGCCATCACTTTTCTTGGGACTCAAGAAAACCCACTGGTGCTTTTGGGCTGCACTTGTGTGCTCACATCGGGCAGGGAAATGCCTGTCTTCCGGGAATGCATTTGTGCCCAGCACCGAGAGCAGGAGACCCCCAGCCACGGGCTTCTGTGGCTCCTCCATGTCTCCTGGGCTCCTGGTGGCCTTTCTTCCTCCTCCTCGCTCTGCAGGAGGTCACTGATGGGCTCGGTCACGAAGGAAGAAACAGCCCCCTCTGTGTTTTGTCTGTTTCCTTTGTCCCCAGCCCACAGGTCAGGGGGCAGATCCCAGAATAACGTGGTGGGCGTTTGGCCATGGGATTGCAGTCTGGCCAGAGGCTGAGTGTGGGCCGTGCCGGGGCGGCCAGCTTAGAGAAGGTGTCCTCTTTCAAGCCTGTGCCTGTCGATGGCCTGGTGGCTCTCCTTCCGTCCCCATCTGGCACTTGCTGACTTAGGGAGAGACAGAGACCCTGTTTACGTCTGGCATCTGCCTGGATCTGTGGGGTGGTCGCAGTAGCTTTGTCTCGCCAGAGTGGCCGGCGCCCGGGAGCAGTGGCGCGCAGCTGACCAGGAGAGCGAGGTTGGCTGTGGCTGCCAGTGAGCTCTAGGCAGTGTCACCGGGGAGGGAGGGGCAGGCGGCCAGTCTCGTGCTCCCAGGGGGCAGCCCCTGTTACTCTTGTCACCAGCATGCTGGAGTCACCTTAGGGTCTCAAATGCAAGACTCCAGCCAAGGAAATCTGCACCTTAAGCTCCAGAAGAGGGTTCTTTGGGCTGTTTTCTTAAAATCCGGTGAAAACCTCTCTCTCTGGTGTCTTGTTATTGAAACATTTCTCCACAGTTAACCTCACCCCCACCGGTGCTGGGGAACCCTTCCTTATAGAGCTTTCTGCTCTAGGGTTGGTAACAGGCTTCCTGGCTGGCTTTAGGGCCCTCAGGAGTCAGGTTGTGACTTTGGGGTTGGCACAGTCCCCCTGTCCCACCTGACCTGAAAGCAAGATAAAGATGCGTGACTGGGGGCGGGGCGGGGCTCTGGCCAGCAGAGGGTCGAGGCGTTGCCGGACTGTAAAACGCCCAGGGCTCTGAGGGGGGCGGGAAATGGGACTTCTGCAGGATTCTCAGAGGTCCGTTGTGGGGCCCAGGCTCCGGTGCCTCAGTGCGCACCGCGCCGTGGCTCACGGCGACCCCGCTCTCTCCGCAGCCTGTGGGCCGAAGCTGACCAACTCCCCGACCGTGATCGTCATGGTGGGGCTCCCGGCCCGGGGCAAGACGTACATCTCAAAGAAGCTGACTCGCTACCTCAACTGGATTGGCGTCCCCACGAAAGGTGAGCCCACGTGCCAAGGCCAGGGTCATTGCAGGGAGCGCTTCGGTCTTGCTCACCAACCCCTGAAGCCCCAAAAATGGGCTCTCCTTCCAATCCCAGTTGCTGGGACCTGCCTGGTGGGGCCGGTCTTGGGCTGGCCTGTCCCCACAAGCGAGGGGGACCGGTTCTGGCCGGGTCACTCGGTACGCTGTATCCGTCTCCTCACTTGGTGCTGGCGTCTTTCCCCTGCCGCTCTGTCATTCCCACTGCCCCACAGCCTGCCGGGCTCAGCCCTCACCGCCTTCTGCCCACACAGTCTATGGGATCTGGACCCTCCCCTTTTTAAAACATTTATTTTTGATAGCGTGAGTGGGGGATGTACAGAGAGACAGAGGGAAACTGAGGGTCTGATGCAGGTTCTGTGCTGATAGCAGTGAGCCCAGTGTGGGTTCAAACTCATGAACGCAAGATCGTGACCTGACCTGCAGTCGATGCTCAGCCAACTGAGCCACCCAGGCACCCCATGCCCTTTAAGTTACTGTCGCACTTACTCATGACGTTCTACTGACTGTCATAAAATGCTCCACACCTTTGGTTACCTTTGTGTGACTCTTGGCCGGGTCTTTCCAACTGCACGGGTAGGGTCGTGAGGTGGGGAACTAGGTTTTGCATCCAGGGTCCCCCACGGTGCCCGGCGCACTGTGTCGTATGGCCAGTGTCCCGTAAATGCTCCATGCTTCCCGGGTCAGCAGACGAGTGGCAGTTAGTGGGAGACCCGGCGCCGTCCTGGGGGACCGTGCGCAGGAATCCCTCTGCCCCTGCTCTCGCGGGACATGTGACGGCCGCCCCCTCACACAGCCTCACGGAGCTGCCCCTGCAGACAGGGCAGCGGGAGACAGACTCTGGCAAGGCAGGGCCGCCCCGCACGGCGCCGGCTCTGGGGGAGGCTGGGCTGCCTGCGGGGTCACAGCCCTGGGCGTGGAGGTCCACCTCTGGCCTCCGTGCCTGAGCAGAACCTCAGGGAGGGTCGTGTCGCTCTGTTGGGAGCTCCCGGGTGTTGGTGGCCCCTCTCTCCCCGGGGCCACCTAAGGTCCCCCGCCTCTGTGCCCGCAGTGTTCAACGTCGGGGAGTACCGTCGGGAGGCCGTCAAGCAGTACAGCTCCTACAGCTTCTTCCGGCCCGACAACGAGGAGGCCATGAGGGTCCGCAGGTGAGGCCCGGGCTGGGCGGGGGCCGGGCTTCCCGCAGCCCGAGTCTGTCGGCGAGGCCTCTCTGAGCCTCCCTGCTTCCTCTGCCCCCAGAGGGTCGAGTTGCTGCTGGTCGGTACAGATCGAGGCCACGTCTCGATGGTTTTTGCAGAAAACCTTCCGCTTACATTGGAAGAGGATGTGTCTTTTAAGCCCAAGGTGGTCGGGAGACCCAAGGGCCTGGTGCTCAGCCCTGGCAGTGCTCCAGGGTTGCCAGGGAGCAGGGGAAGACCTGAGGTGGGACGCCCCTGGATAGAGCCGTGAGAACCCACGGGCCCGGCCTGGGCGGCCGCCTTGTTAACGCTCCCTGTGAGATTTCAGGGCGCAGCCGGGCACGCGCCCCACTTCCCGAGGGCAGCTGTAGTTGCCTGTCTGCAAGGCTGGACCCGGAGCCTCTGGGCCCCCAGGGATCGGGACAGCCTGGCAGGTGGCCTGTCACTTTGCTCACCAGGACGAGTGACGGGTTGCTGGGCCTGCCCCCGTTGGACGGGCTGGTCGGACACGGGCTTCTCCCCTGTGTGTTGCAGGCAGTGCGCTCTAGCTGCCCTGAGAGATGTCAAAAGTTACCTGACGAAGGAAGGGGGCCAGATCGCAGTAAGTCCGGGGGAGGTGCCCGCTCTGTGCCCGATGCCATGGCACGTGGTGCCCTGGAGAGGGAGAAGGGTAGACCCTGACCGGGCAGTGCCGAGAGCTGCTAGGAACACCTCAGAGAGGGACGAGTGCCTCTGGCCTGAGAGTGGAGGGGGGCAGGTGCCCAGAGCTGCCTGGTGGGGCCTGGGGGGGGCAGTCAACTGGGGCGGACCCGGGGCACGACCAGGTCTGTGCTCTGCTCACCCCTCCCCTGTGCTGGGAGGCAGCTCCCCCAAGGCAGGACCCAGGGGCATGGCCGGCTGCTGTGTTCTGCTCACCTCTCCCCTGTGCTGGGGGGCAGCTCCCCCAAGGCAGGACCTGGGGCACAGCCAGCAGTGTGCTCTGCTCACCCCTCCCCTGTGCTGGGGGCAGCTCCCCCAAGGCAGGACCCAGGGGTACGGCCAGCACTGTGCTCTGCTCACCCCTCCCCTGTGCTGGGGGGCAGCTCCCCCAAGGCAGGACCCAGAGGCACGGCTGGCTGCTGTGCTCTGCTCGCCCCTCCCCTGTGCTGGGGGGCAGCTCCCCCAAGGTAGGCTGGATTGGGGGTGGGGGCTGCCACTGCGGTGGCCAGGGTGCCTTCCGTGTGCACCCTCCCCTGTGTATGGCTGTTGTTTGTGTGCTCTGAGTCCCCTTCCCACTTTCCCTGGGTCTGTCCCTCAGTGCTGGAGGCTGGGGGGTGGGGCAGGGCACTGCCTGTCCCAGAATCACATTTTTGGCTCACACTCGGAGGTGACTGCCCTCACCTGCTTGTGGCTTGGTGAATACTGTTCATCTTGAACTTGGGCTCCCTTCACTGCCCTTCTGTCTCCCTATCAGGTGTTCGACGCCACCAATACCACCAGAGAGAGGAGACACATGATCCTTCATTTTGCCAAAGAAAATGATTTCAAGGTGAGCGGAACTAGCCGTCTGGCTTCGGAGCCCGCGGAGCAGAGGTAGCTCGGGCTGACTCCCAGGTCGGCGGCGTCTCTGCTCCGGGCCGGGGTCTCCACCTCCCACCACTCTGGTTTGCTGTGTGCAGATCAGGCCTCTCCTAGGGGGGCCCGGGGGGGCGTGGGATGGGGTGGGATGGGTTCACTTTATGTGTTTGGGTGTTTGTAAGTGGGCTTCTCGAATGCAGTGGTGACATCACAGTGACACCGGCATCCACACTTTGTGTCATGTTTGCGGTTTCCTAACTTCCCTCCTTGCTTGCTTCCAGGTGTTTTTCATTGAGTCTGTGTGCGATGACCCCATGGTCGTGGCCTCCAACATCATGGTAAGACAGCGCAGGACCCCGCTCTGGGGTGACAGAGAAAAGGGGGGAACCTGCTGGGGCCCAGAGCAGTAACTAGTCCCTGAGCACGCGCCGGCCGCCGCAGCCTGTGGTTTTGTCTGGAACCTGGGATCCGGGGAGGCGGGGGGTGCAGAGCGGGAGACCATTGAGAAGCACGTTCTGTGGCCTGCCCTGGCTGTATCTGGGGTCCTCGCAGACGACCGGCGGAAAGCAGCCTTTGCGGGACCTAAGAGATATAGCAGGGGCCTGGGGCCAGTTTCTGTGAGTGGCGGCAGCTTGGCAGGTGGATGGGAACGGAGCTTGGGACAAAGGGCCGCTCACCCTGCCAGACGGGGAGGCCAGCAGCAGGCTGGACACTTTAGCTGGGAAGGTCCCCAGTTGGGAAGACTGAGTGTCGATAACACTTCACAGACGGAAAGGCAGAACCCCCAAGCGTGGAGGCAGTAAAACCCTCTTCCTGCCTGTCTGTAACATACCCTTCTCCCTGCCCTGTGCCGAGCGGAGGTTGCACAAACCAAGGGTAACTGGCAGCTTAATTTAATTAGTTCTTAAGTTTTACCGCTTGAGAGCAACGTCACCTAAATGGAAACGGTTTCCACGAAGACGTTGCCACAGGTCACCTTCTCGCATAGATGACTTTCTGTGCAGCTTAAACACGTGAGACTCGGACGTGTCTCTAACGGAAAGCAGGTCTGATGCTTCCGCAGGGAACCCTGGGGTTTGCTGTGTCACAGACACATCTTTAGAGGGTTCCTGAAGATTCGTTGGCTTCCAGTGTTGGAACTTTTCTCCAAGGCAGTGGGAATGTGTACAAGCGTTTCTAAGAACCGAGTTCATAGTTTGGAAGGGGCTGTTCAGATCGTGGAAAATCCAGACCCGTTTCATCGGGTCCAGAGCAAGGGGCTCCAAGGACGGGGACGTAGAACGGAAGTTGCTGTCATCCGGACAAAGGGTTTTGCTGTGTCCCTTTAGTTTCGATCTACTCAGTCCTCTTGGTAGCGAGGCTTTCATTTCTGCAGTGAGCAGTCGGCACGTGCATGGCTGGCGACTCACCGCTGATCTGGTCCCCTGTTCGCACATCTGCTTGTTCACCCTGACCCTCCATGTTCAGAAATCTCTGTCTCCGAGTAAGCCCCAGAACAGCTTTGTGGCGTAAGCCTCCCCCCTGCTCTCTGGTGGCGGCCGTGCTGGGGAGGAAGGGGTTTGGGAACCGAGATTGTTTTCCACTGTGGTGAAATACACAATTTACCGTCTTCACCCTGCAAGTGGTCAATCCTGTGGCTGTCAGCACACTTGCGTCTGTGCGCTGTGGTCGCCACCGTGCACGTGCGGAACCTTTTCGTCTTCCCAGACTGAGACTCTGCACCTGTGAGGCACTGGCTCCCCACTGAACTCAGGGGTGTTGTTTTTTTTAATGTTTATTTATTTTGAGAGAGAGAGAGAGAGAGCATGTGAGCTGGGAGGGGGCAGAGAGAGAGGGAGAGAGAATCCCAAGCAGGCACTGCGCAGTCAGTGCAGAGCCTGATGCAGAGCCTGATCTCACGATCCATGAGCTAATGACCTGAGCCCAAATCAGGACTCAGACACTTAACCAGCTGAGCCACCCAGGTGCCCCTGAACTCAGTTTTTTTTAAGAATACATATTTTTCATGTGTGTCTATTTTTGAGAGAGAGAACAGGAGAAGAGCAGAGAGAGAGAAAGAGGGAGACACAGAATCAGAAGATAGGCTCCAGGCTCTGAGCTGTCAGCACAGAGCCCGATGTGGGGCTCAAACTCATGAACCATGAGATCATGACTTGAGCGAAGTCGATGCTTAACTGACCGAGCCCCCCAGGCAGGCGCCCCTGAACTCAGGCTTTAGAAGAGCGTCTGCCTCTCTCGTGGCAGCGGTAGTTGTTCTAGAGGAAACAAGCAGGTGCATTAAGAAATTCTGAATTTGCCTAAGGCCTGCCAGCTTTCTCAGACCTACTGTTCGCTTCTCAGGGAAGGGGAGCCTGAGGGTCGGTTTCTTCTCCTTTCTCTTCCCATGAGAGCAAACTCAGGAAGGACCAGGCCTTCCTGGTGGAGAAGCACTAGTTGGGGAGCAGCTTCAAGCGTGTGGTGCCCCATCCGTGGGTGGTAGCAGCGAGAAGCCTGCCTGGCACACGGGACAGGGCACCGCCAGCAACTCGGGAGCACGCCTTTGCTAACCGACAGCCCGCCCTTGGCGTGGGGGACGTTGCAGATGCGGATCCAGAACTCAGATTGAGGGTTGGCGGTCTGGTGGTGATCCTCTGTCCACCGTGGGTGCCTCTTCGCGGCCTCACTGGGTTATGACTCATGCCCACTGTATTTCTTTTTCTTTTAATTTTTTAAATGTTTTATTTATTTTTCAGAGAGAGAGAGAGAGAGTGTGTGTGTGTGTGTGTGAGCAGGGGAGGGTCAGAGAGAGAGGGAGACACAGAATCCGAAGACAGGCTCCATCCAGGCTCTGAGCTGTCAGCACAGAGCCCGATGTGAGGCTTGAACCCACGAACCGTGAGATCGTGACCTGAGCCGAAGTCGGACGCTTAACCGACTGAGCCACCCAGGCACCCCAGTTTCTTTCTCTTAAATGCTGGGTGGGATCATCGTCGCTCCGCGCTGGCCTGTACTTCCCCTCTCTGCGAGCCCCAAATCCCGCGTCGTCTAAGCAGAAAGCCTTACAGCGTGACTCATCAGCTGCCTCTCTGTGCTGTTACAGGAAGTTAAAATCTCCAGCCCGGATTACAAAGATTGCAACTCAGCAGAAGCCATGGACGACTTCATGAAGAGAATTAGTTGCTATGAAGCCAGCTATCAGCCCCTCGACCCCGATAAATGTGACAGGTAATGACCAAGAGGTGACTGTTTCTGGGTCTCCTGCTTAAAGAGGGGTTTTGGGGGATTTTTTGTTTATGTTTTTGTTTCTCAGTGTTTTCTTGCTGTCTACACAAAGCACCCGCTCCTGGATCCTTTTATAGACTCTCTTTTAAAACATCTTTTAAAAAAATCCTTGATCGCGTATTCCACGTGACTGTTTCAGGCACTAACTGTAGAAGCATGTGTGCGCCCCGTTTTGCTCCTGTCCCCTGACGTGTCCCTTCTCTCTGCTCTCATCTCCCGCCTTCCTCTCCCCTCTTCTGACCACACGTTGGGTACTGCCCACGTGTTCTGTCTCTGAGAAAACAGATTCAGTCTGCGCCCTCGTCTCGTGGGTCTTGGGGCACCGAGCCTCTGCAGTCTACACCCGGGCTGGCTGGGCTGGGCTGTGCTGTCAGTGGGCTTCTGACCGGCTGGTCGCCTTCCTGTGCAGGGACCTGTCCCTGATCAAGGTGATCGATGTGGGCCGGAGGTTCTTGGTGAACAGGGTTCAGGACCACATTCAGAGCCGCATCGTGTACTACCTGATGAATATCCACGTGCAGCCCCGCACCATCTACCTGTGTCGGCATGGCGAGAGCGAGCACAACCTCCAGGGGAAGATCGGAGGGGACTCGGGTCTGTCCAGCAGGGGCAGGAAGGTAGGTGGGGAGCCGGGGAGCAAGGTGGGTGGCTGAGGGCTGGGGCACGTCCCCGTGTGTGTGTGTGTGTGTGTGTGTGTGTGCGCGCGCGCAGGTGCGGGGAGAGGGTCTCTGGGGCTGTGCGGGAGGATGTGCCTGCAGGGGCCGCTCCTTGACAGCAGAGCCACAGTCCTGACGGGGAGTGAGACCCCCGCTTCTCCACGAGGGGCAGCAGCTTGAGTCAGGCTGTCCCTCTCGTCCCTCACCCTGGCAGTTTGCCAACGCCCTGAGCAAGTTTGTGGAGGAGCAGAACCTGAAGGACCTCAAGGTGTGGACCAGCCAGCTGAAAAGCACCATCCAGACGGCGGAGGCCCTGCATCTGCCCTACGAGCAGTGGAAGGCGCTCAACGAGATCGATGCGGTGAGTGCCCGGGCCTGGCCTTGGCCGTGGGGCTGGGGAGCGGGAACGGGAGGGCATGGAGGCTTCTCCCCGCCCCGGATCGAGAGCCCTGCAGACCCCCACGTGCTGGGTTGAACGACTCGAGGTGACCTCTGGGTGTTCCCACCAGGGCGTCTGTGAGGAGATGACCTACGAGGAGATCAAGGACACCTACCCTGAGGAGTACACGCTGCGCGAGCAGGACAAGTACTACTACCGCTACCCCACCGGGGAGGTGCGTGCGCCCGTGTCACTCCATGCGGCCGCGTGTGCTGTGCCCGCAGGAGCCCGTGGCGGGCCAGGCCCAGGTGGCCCCATTCGGGTACCTGTGCTCAGCAGCCGCGT